>NC_060141.1:82660621-82960621 GCF_021461385.2 Schistocerca piceifrons
ATCTTGATGCCTCCTTAACGATTTCCAATGTGGCTTTCGTAGGCGCTGCACTGCTGTTGACCACATAGTTACCGTGTCGACCTTCATTATGAACAACTTTTTGCGTAAGCGCCAGACGGTGGCTGTGTTCTTCGATCTGGAGAAGGCTTAGACACCTGTTGGAGGGCGGTCATTCTCCGCACCATGCACACTTGGGGCCTTCGTGGTCGCCTCCCTCTTTTTATTAATGCATTTTTAATGGATCGAATGTTCCGGATATGTGTGGGTTCTGTTTTGTCAGATACCTTTCGCCAGGAGAATGGGGTGCCCCAGGGCTCCGTTTTGAGCATGGCCCTTTCTGCCATAGCTATCAATCCAATAATGGATTGCCTTCCAGCTGACGTTTCAGGCTCCCTTTTCGTGGACGACTTTACGATCTACTGCAGCACTCAGAGAACGTGTCTCCTGGAGCACTGTCTTCAGCGTTGTCTCGACCGTCTATATTCCTGGAGTGTCGCTAACGGTTTCCGTTTTTCTGGTGAGAAAACGATCTGTATGAACTTCTGGCATTACAAACAGTTTCTTCCACCATCCTTACATCTTGGTCCCGTTGCTCTCCCATTCATGGAGACAACAAAATTTTTAGGTCTTACATTTGACAGGAAACTTTGCTGGTCTCCACATGTGTCTTACTTGGATGCTCGTTGTACCCATTCCCTAAATGTCCTCCGCGTTCTCAGCGGTACATCATGGGGAGCAGATCGATTGGTCCTGCTTCACTTATATCGGTCCATTGTCAGATCAAAGCTGGACTATGGGAGCTTCGTCTACTCTTCTGCCCGGCCGTCCATCTTACATCGTCTAAACTCTATCCACCATCGGAGGTTACTTCTGGTGACTGGAGCATTCTGCACCAGCCCTGTTGAGAGTCTGTATGCCGAAGCTGCCGAATTACCGCTAAACTCGCGGCGCGATATGTTGCTTTTTCGGTACCCGTCATATTTCTCCTTCTTTGATGACTCTCTCAACCACCAATACGCGCTGTATGTCTCTGCTCTGTTACCTCCTGGAGTTCGTTTTCGTTGCCTGCTTCAGCAACTTGATTTTACCCTCCCTATGACTTTTCGAGTTGGTGAGAGCCTGACACCACCTGGGCTCCAGGCTCAGGTACGCGTTCACCTTGAACTCAGTTGCTCCCAAAGGAGAGGACCGCGGATTCAATATACCGCTCAAGGTTTGTCGAACTTTGTTCGAGGCTCGCTAATAATGTCTTTATTTACACAGATTGCTCCAAGTCTACTGCTGGCGTCGCATGTGCCTTTGTCGTCAGGGATGATACCTTTCAGTACCGGCTCCTTGACCAGTGTTCAAGCTTTATAGCTGAGCTTTTTGCTCTCTATCAGGCTGTTCAGTATATCCGCCGCCATCGTCATTCTCCCTATTTCATCTGCTCTGATTCTTTGAGCACCATTCAGAGTCTCCGTGACCCATATTCGACCCACCCTCTCGCGCAACGAATTCAACGGTCCCTTGAGTCGCTAGCTGATACCGGCACTCGTGTCCTTTTTTGTGGATTCCTGGCCACGTTAGTGTGTCTGGGAATGAAGCTGCTGATGCTGCGGCCAAGGCTGCTGTCCTCCTGCCTCGGGCAGCTTCCTTTTGTGTCCCATCCACTGATGTTAGTTGGGTTCTTTTTCAGTGTGTTTCATCATTGTGGCATGAGGCTTGGTCCTCTCTCCATGAAAATAAGCTTAGGGCCATCAAACCGGTCCTGACGGCTTGGACGACCTCCTCACGGCCTTCCCGGCGAGAGGAGGTCGTTTTGGCCGAGTTGCAGATTGGGCATTGCCAATTTTGCCACCGCTACCTGTTGTCTGGTGACCCCGCCCCGCAGTGCCCCTGTGGTCATCCATTGACGGTGCGCCATATTTTATTGCCCTGTCCCCGTTTTATCCACTCTCTTGTTGTCCTGTGTCTGCCGTCTACCTTACAGGAACTTTAGCTGATGACGCTCGAGCAGCTGCTTGTATCCTTCATTTTATTACATTGACGGGCTTGGCCAAAACAATCTAACTCCTTTATTTTGTTTATCTGCGTCTTTGTAATTTCTGGTGTTGCCCCATTGCGTTTTTTTCTACGCTATTAGACTTACATTTGTGACTGGGTGCTAATGACCTTAGTAGTTGAGCGCCCTAAACAGAAAAAAAAAATCTTGCATTGACAGCCCAATCCAGTGACTTTGCAGCATCAGAAACTACGCTCACAGAAGATATTTAAAGACTCGACAAGTTCTTCAAAACTTGGAGACAGAAACCAAACACAACGAAAACAGAGGTCAGCAGCTTCCATCTGAGCAACAGACAAGCCAACTATATTCCTGAAGTTCAATATCGTGGCCACCTGCTGAAGTTCAATCCTCACCCTAAATATCTAGGAGTCATCTTGCATTAATCCTTGACCTACAGTGCACATCTAAGCAAAACATCTGCTAAAATCAAAAGCCGTAACAACATCCTACACAAACTAACAGGAACAGGCTGGGGTCCCTCTGCATCTACTCTCAGAACTATAGCACTTGGCCTAGTGGTAGTAGCTGAATACTGCAGTCCAGTATGGCTTAACAGTACCGATATAAAGAAGGTAGATGTCCAGCTGAATGACACTATGAGGATTACGAGGTGTGGCTAGAAAAAAACCGGACTAGTACTGGTGAAACAATAAAACGAATGCAATAAGGCTGAAAGTCGCATGGCCTGTCACGTGACTCTCGCTCCGCCTACTGCTCGAGTTTCATCTGCCTCCTGCACTCAGTCTCCCCGTGCCGTCTGTTTTAAGTAGTTGACGTTTTGTCTGTGCATCGGAAAATGTTGAGTGTACAGAAAGAACAGCGTGTTAACATCAAATTTTGTTTCAAACTAGGAAAATCTGCAAGTGAAACGTTTGTAATGTTACAACAAGTGTACGGCGATGATTGTTTATCGCGAACACAAGTGTTTGAGTGGTTTAAACGATTTAAAGATGGCCGCGAAGACACCAGTGATGACACTCGCACTGGCAGACCATTGTCAGCAAAAACTGATGCAAACATTGAAAAAATCGGTAAACTTGTTCGACAAGATCGCCGTTTAACAATCAGAGCAGTGTCTGAGTTAACAGGAGTTGACAAGGAAAGTGTTAGGCAGATTCTTCATGAAAGTTTCAACATGAACAAAGTGTGTTCAAAAATGGTTCCAAAGTGTCTCACAATTGAACAAAAGGAACGCCGAAGAATGATTTGTTCTGACATCCTGGAAAACATTGAAAGTGATCGCACCTTCTTACAAAATGTTATTACTTGCGATGAATCGTGGTTTTTTACTTACGATCCCGAAACTAAACGCCAATCAATGCATTGGAAAACTCCTGGTTCTCCACGACAAAAAAAAGCACGAATGTCAAAATCGAAATTCAAGGCAATGATGATTGTTTTTTTTTGACATCAAAGGGATTGTGCACATTGATTGGGTACCAGAGGGACAAACAGTGAATCAGCATTACTACATTAGCGTCCTGGCTACCCTACGTGAGCGAGTACGGAGAAAACGGAACGATTTGTGGAGAAAAAAGTCATGGATCCTTCACCAAGACAATGCCCCAGCTCACAGTGCGTTGTCAGTGAAGACGTTTTTGGCAAAACACAACATTCCCATCTTAGATCATCCACCCTACTCACCTGATTTGGCCCCCTGTGACTTTTTTCTTTTCCCTAAAGTCAAGTCAGCTTTGAAAGGAACTAGATTTGAGACTGTTGAAGCAGTAAAAGAAAATGCGACGGAAGTAATGTATGGACTTACCGAAAATGATCTGCAGCATTGCTATGAACAGTGGAAAATTCGTATGGAGCGGTGTAGAGACCGAGGAGGAGAGTACATTGAAGGAGATAACATGAAATTGTAAATAAATGTTTTTTCCAGCATCAGTCCGGTTTTTTTCTAGCCGCACCTCGTATATCCAGTCTACTCCTCTGAAGTGGCTACCGGTACTTCCTAACATTCCACTTCCTCATCTCCGAAGAGCATTAGCACTGAAGAAAGAATCATAAGCACTGTGACAACTCTGTCTTGCCAATACATGAAGACTGTGTACATGAAGATCTTAGGCTGAAATCTCCGAACCAAGCAACCTACGGGTTTCAACCAACCCAGGAAAATCTGGACTTCACTTAACTGGATAAGAACCCAACATGGCAGATGTCAGTTTTGGAAGCTCAAGTGGAAGATTGCTGATAGCCCTTTCTGCAACTGTGCAGACGTGCCTCAGACCATCAGCCACATTGTTATGGACTGACCACTTCGAAGGTTCAGTGGTTCATTGGAGGATATCGATCAGGCCAGTGAGGAATCTGTGGAGTGGTTAAGTACACTGGACATACACCTGTAATAATACTGATGTTACTCATAGATTGAGGTCTAAACCTGTATATGTTTGTAAATATGCAAAGATCCGGGCGGTCGCAGAGGGTGGGCTTACTGGTAGTTGGGCGCTCCAACGTCAGGTGCGTAATGGGGCCCCTTAGGAATATGGCAACAAGAGAGGGGAAGAAAACCAATGTGCACTCCGTGTACATACCGGGGGGAGTCATTCCAGATGTGGGAAGGGTCCTTCCGGATGCCATGAAGGGTACAGGGTGCACCCATCTGCAGGTGGTCGCTCATGTCGGCACCAATGATGTGTGTCGCTATGGATCAGAGGAAATCCTCTCTAGCTTCCGGCAGCTGTCTGATTTGGTGAAGACTGCCAGTCTCGCTAGCGGGATGAAAGCAGAGCTCACCATCTGCAGCATCGTTGACAGGACTGACTGCGGACCTTTGGTGCAGAGCCGAGTGGAGGGTCTGAATCAGAGACTGAGACGATTCTGCGACCGTGTGGGCTGCAGATTCCTCGACTTGCGCCATAGGGTGGTGGGGTTTCGGGTTCCGCTGGATAGGTCAGGAGTCCACTACATGCAGCAAGCGGCTACACAGGTAGCAGGGGTTGTGTGGCGTGGACTGGGCGGTTTTTTAGGTTAGATGGCCTCGGGCAAGTACAGAAAGGGTAACAGCCTCAAAGGGTGCGGGGCAAAGTCAGGAAATGCGGGGACCAAGCAGCAATCGGTATTGTAATTGTAAACTGTCGAAGCTGAATTGGTAAAGTACCGAATCTGAAATCGTTATAGGTACAGAAAGCTGGCTGAAGCCAGAGGATACATTCTGCCGAAATTTTTACAAAGGCACAGGCGGTGTTTAGAAAGGATAGATTGCATGCGACCAGTGGTGGCATGTTTGTCGCTGTTAGTAGTAGTTTATCCTGTAGTGAAGTAGAAGTGGATAGTTCCTGTGAATTATTATGGGTGGAAGTTATACTCAACAACCGAGCTAGGTTAATAATTGGCTCCTTTTACCGATCTCCCGACTCGGCAGCATTAGTGGCAGAACAACTGAGAGAAAATTTGGAATACATTTCACATAAATTTTCTCAGCATGTTGTAGTCGTAGGTGGAGATTTCAATTTACCAGATATAGACTGGGAAACTTAGATGTTTAGGACGGATGGTAGGGACAGAGCATTGAGTGACATTATACTGAGTGCACTATCCGAAAATTACCTCGAGCAATTAAACAGAGAACCGACTCGTGGAGATAACATCTTGGACCTACTGATAACAAACAGACCCGAACTTTTCGACTCTGCAAGTGCAGAACAGGGAATCAGTGATCATAAGGCCGTTGCAGCATCTCTGAATATGGAAGTTAATAGGAATATAAAAAAAAGGGAGGAAGGTTTATCTGTTTAGCAAGAGTAATAGAAGGCAGATTTCAAACTACCTAACAGATCAAAACGAAAATTTCTGTTCCGACACTGACAATATTAAGTGTTTATGGAAAAAGTTCAAGGCAATCGTAAAATGCTTTTTAGACAGGTACGTGCCGAGTAAAAGTGTGAGGGATGGGAAAAACCCACCGTGGTTCAACAACAAAGTTAGGAAACTACTGCGAAAGCAAAGAGAGCTTCACTGCAAGTTTAAACGTAGCCAAAACCTCTCAGACAAACAGAAGCTAAACGATGTCAAAGTTAGCGTAAGGAGGACTATGCGTGAAGTGTTCAGTGAATTCGAAAGTAAAATTCTATGTACCGACTTGACAGAAAATCCTAGGAAGTTCTGGTCTTACGTTAAATCAGTAAGTGGCTCGAAACAGCATATCCAGACACTCCGGGATGATGATGGCATTGAAACAGAGGATGACACGCGTAAAGCTGAAATACTAAACACCTTTTTCCAAAGCTGTTTCACAGAGGAAGACCGCACTGCAGTTCCTTCTTTAAATCCTCGCACAAACGGAAAAATGGCTGACATCGAAATAAGTGTCCAAGGAATAGAAAAGCAACTGGAATCACTCAACAGAGTGGACCTGACGGGATACCAATTCGATTCTACACAGAGTACGCGAAAGAACTTGCCCCCCTTCTAACAGCCGTGTACCGCAAGTCTCTAGAGGAGCGGAAGGTTCCAAATGATTGGAAAAGAGCACAGGTAGTCCCAGTCTTCAAGAAGGGTCGTCGAGTAGATGCGCAAAACTATAGACCTATATCTCTGACATCGATCTGGTGTAGAATTTTAGAACATGTTTTTTGCTCGAGAATCATGTCGTTTTTGGAAAGCCAGAATCTACTCTGTAGGAATCAACATGGATTCTGGAAACAGCGGTCATGTGAGGCCCAACTCGCTTTATTTGTTCATGAGACCCAGAAAATATTAGATACAGGCTCCCAGGTAGATGCTATTTTCCTTGACTTGCAGAAGGCGTTCGATACAGTTCCGCACTGTCGCCTGATAAACAAAGTAAGAGCCTACTGAATATCAGACCAGCTGTGTGGCTGGATTGAAGAATTTTTAGCAAACAGAACACAGCATGTTGTTATCAATGGAGAGACATCTACAGATGTTAAAGTAACCTCTGGCGTGCCACAGGGGAGTGTTATGGGACCATTACTTTTCACAATATATATAAATGACCTAGTAGATAGTGTCGGAAGTTCCATGCGGCTTTTCGCGGATGATGCTGTAGTATACAGAGAAGTTACAGCATTAGAAAATTGTAGCGAAATGCAGGAAGATCTGCAGCGGATAGGCACTTGGTGCAGGGAGTGGCAACTGACTCTTAACATAGACAAATGTAATGTATTGCGAATACATAGAAAGAAGGATCCTTTATTGTATGATTATATGATAGCGGAACAAACACTGGCAGCAGTTACTTCTGTAAAATATCTGGGAGTATGCGTGCAGAACGATTTAAAGTGGAATGATCATATAAAATTAATTGTTGGTAAGGCGGGTACCAGGTTGAGATTCATTGGGAGAGTCCTTAGAAAATGTAGTCCATCAACAAAGGAGGTGGCTTACAAAACACTCGTTCGACCTATACTTGAGTATTGCTCATCAGTGTGGGATCCGTACCAGATCGGGTTGACGGAGGAGATAGAGAAGATCCAAAGAAGAGCAGCGCATTTCGTCACAGGGTTATTTGTTAACCGGATAGCGTTACGGAGATGTTTAGCAAACTCAAGTGGCAGACTCTGCAAGAGAGGCGCTCTGCATCGCAGTGTAGCTTGCTCGCCATGTTTCGAGAGGGTGCGTTTCTGGATGAGGTATCGAATATATTGCTTCCCCCTACTTATACCTCCCGAGGAGATCACAAATGTAAAATTAGAGGGATTCGAGCGCGCACGGAAGCTTTCCGGCAGTCGTTCTTCCCGCGAACCGTACGCGACTGGAACAGGAAAGGGAGGTAATGACAGTGGCACATAAAGTGCCCTCCGCTACACACCGTTGGGTGGCTTGCAGAGTATAAATGTAGATGTAGATTTAGAATTGTACATTGTATTTTGTAACAACACACTGTATCTTCAAGCCATATAATTATAAGTTTTATGTGGAAGTAGTATACAGAAGTTATATATAGACGTTTTATTTAGATATGTGTAACACACTGCTTCTTTTCCCAACAGGTTGGATTGATTGATAACAGAAATTATCAACCTTTGGATGCAGAAAATGCTGAAAAATTAAGATATATGGTGAAAGGAGATAATGGCATGTACAAATGCTCAGCAACAAGTGAAAACTTACTAAAAGACAAGGACAAATACGAAGTAGAAACTAATGGTGTAGTACACATATTAAGTTTTGGAGATGATTTTTCTGGCATTGTCAAACCAAGGTGCTCTTCTATGGAAGAAGAAATGCATTTAGGAAGGGTAAAGAGACCTGTCCAAGTTCACTATGATGAAATTTGTATACCCAGTGTTTCGTATTATAGATCACCACATTTTAGTGCTACGAATTTAGTAAAGCAAAAGGACAATATTGGTTGCAGCAGTGGCCCTGTTCTGTTTGAGAGGGATAATGCACTAGATACTGCCTCTGGTAGTCGCAGTCATTTACAAATTAACAGTGAATTGAAAGTTGCTCAGCATTCTTTAGCAAAACCCATTACCAGCAAGACTGCTGATGTATCACCCAAAGAGGTCTTGTTGAATGCTGCCATGAAATTGGCATCTTTGAAAGAACTTCAAACCATTCCTTCAATCCGTGCACTTCGTACAACTTTGATACAGCAAGGAGTTGACAAGGCCATAGAGCAAACAAAATTGTCATCTTCAGTGTATCCTGAGTGTTATATTTCTACTTGCTCACAGGATTTTTCTTTACATGAAATCCCACTAAAATCAATATCAAGAACAGTCACAACTGCTTCAGATAGCTGCAACACATTAGACAGATTTGAAGATTGTTCTAATACAAGCACTGCTGGATCTTTGACAGAAAGTTATTCATCGGTATTTGAAGGTTTAGGTAAGAATGACTGTAACAATGTAAACAGGTCTCAGAACTGTAGACCTCAAAATTTTCACAGGAAAATGTCATCTGAAAAGATCGTGCCTCCAGACCCTGTTGTACCATCAGTTCACGGTAAGACATATGTAATTGCTAATCCTGTGAGAGTGAATGTTGGGAAATTGTTATCGTGTTCCAAAATACAAGTATTCTTCACAACGGAACTTTATGTTAATGCTGATTGTCTGCCAAGATTAACTGACTGTAAACTACACAATATGTCACCAAACTCACAGGCATCATCAAATGGAGAAGGTGATTTGATTAAATCTTTCCTTCAATTAATGGCATTTAATGCAGCTCAGAAAGCCTGCCCAAGTTTCAGCAATCAACCTAGTATGGCAAATCAGTCTCTGAGATTCAAAATTTCTGAAAGAGACAAACTGCATGCAACTTCCCCTAGTGAATGTGTTGTTAATTCAAATAAAATGACACTTTCTCATGCATACAACTTTTTAAAATGTACATGTCTTTCCCCAGAAACAACAGAATCCATTTCATCTACGTTTTCTCACTGTAAGTGCCCTCCTTCGGTTAAATTCCAGGGTGTATCTGCTTCCTATACTGTGATGAGCTCTCAAGCAAAAAGAATAACTCCTCGTAGACAGTTAATTGACATAATTCATAACATTAAATCAGATGTAAAGGATAGAAGCAATATTTGTGATGGACAGCACTGCTTTTATTTTCATGTTGATGAAGAAGAATCAGTTGAAGGGTTTTACTCAACAGTAGAAAAATACTGCTCAGCTCTTTCTAAATTTCACAGCCATCAATATACCTCATCAAGAAGCATTGAGATACTTCTGCGCGACATATGGTTACCGGGACACAAGCATAGTATATCATTTTATGTAAACTTACCGTTGCAGAAATGTAAATGCAGCTATTGTGGTTTGGATACTACTGTAGAATTATGCCTCAATTGTGGTGAGATTTTTGAGCGGACAGAATTGGGGAATTATGTTCCTTTCGACAATCAAAAAACTCAAGAGCATGTAAATATGAAAATGGAAACTAGCGAAGCAGCTGTCGAAGTTTTGAACCTGGTAAATAATCTGTATTTATGCAAACCAGTTGTTGTTGTACAAAAAACTGATACCAATGTGTGTAAGCAGAATAAAACTAGTGGACGTATAAGGAAAAAACCTAAGCATCTGTGCTGCACAGTCTAGGAAAGCTTCAGCACAGAACAGGACGGTATTTTGTTGCATAATACATTGGAAATGTGCGAAATAAGGACATTTCAGTGTGCAAGGGGAACCAACCTCTATGTATATTATTCTGTTAATAGCTGTGATAATGTAAGTTGCTGTTTTTCAAGATAATGTTTCCAAAGAAAGAAAATTATTATATTAAATGAATGGTATCAGCACTGGAGCACAAAGGTCCCAGTGTTTGAAATCAATTAAACCGGATAATATATATATTCCCCCCAACCCCCCTGTGTGCGCTCTCTCTCTCTCTCTCTCTCTCTCTCTCTCTCTCCCTCCCTCCCTCCCTCCTTACACACACTACCACTACATAAGTGATGAATTATCTTCTTTCAAATGTTTCCTTTGTCAGAAGGGGCAGACAGGGAATGTTAAAATTTAGGTGCCCTCACTGTAATTTTTTCTGTAAATATTTTCACCTTTCATGGTGGTTTGTTTTTCTCCCTCTCTGATGATGGTCAGCATCATCTTACCATTAACGGTTTTTTATGTGTGTGTGTGTGTGTGCGCATGCATGCATTCGTGCGTGCGTATAGAGGGGGGACCTAAATCAGTTGTTCCTTTTTCCAGTAAGTAAATGCTCTTCTGTCACAAGTTGTAATTTTCAGGTTGACTTTTGAAAGGTAACAGATTAACCCCCCACCCCCAGTATTGTGGTGAATATTTTCTTTTATGGATGATCCTGTGCATCAGAAAAGTAATATTTTATAATAGGAGGAATATTTATTTGTATTTTTCACGTGACTGACCGGAAATATAAGCTCCATATGTTCTAGCTGGACGTAAATAATTTATTTTAATAATCACAACAGTTGTTATAGAGATGTTATATATATATATATATATAAAAAATAATGTTTTTTCCGTGCCTTCTGATTTGTTTGTAACATATGTTGTGTCTGTTTTACACTACAAAATAAAAGATAGTTTTGAACTGAATGGTTTTTATGTTGAAATTTCCTCATTTCTCCTTAGTAAATTTCAGTGACTTGATAAGAAAACTTTATTCTGCTATGTTGTGAAACAGCGACTCCATTTGTCAGGAATGTGTGTCAAACATTGATGACTCAACAAACATTTTGCTGTTTTCACTGTCTTCATTGCAGTTAAGCTCTAATGATCTTGCAACACATTCTGTAATAGGAATCAATCAACAACTACTTTCAAATACCCCGGGAAATCTAGTTAGAACTATTTAAAGTCAAAGAATCACTTAAATTTGTCATGAATGTTGCTGCTAGAGTCAGTCATTGGAAAAAGCCTAAGTGAGCAATTCATACTCAAAAGATAGTCACCTACAGAACTCGACTAATCCTTGAGTGGTGTTGACCAGTGCAGAATCTTTACCATGTTGATAAATGAAACATAACTACTGCTTGATGTGTCACTGGTTCACTCAGTGGACGCAAATGTTGCATTCACTACAAAATTAAGTGGGAAATGCTGCAGGATAAATCAAGAAACACAATTACTTCCTCATATATGCCATAATGATAACGGCTTTAAAATTGGGAAAATCATCCTATGTAAATAGACAGGTTTCAGTTGAACTTTGTCCTCGAATGCCTATTACTGCAGGAAATCAGAGTATTCTGTATTGTCGGTTGCCACAGTAGACCATTCTTTCCCAAATGAATCAAGTGGAAGCACCATTAAACAGTGCTGAGAGACTAAATGCTTGTTAAACCATATTGACTGCATATCGTTACTAGAATATTAGACACTTGTAGCATTTGAGCAGCTCTTACCACTGTTTTGTAGGGTAAATTTATCATATGGCAGTGGATTTGTACCTTATAAAAACTATTATGTATTCAAAAATTTTTGTGTGATTTGATATCAGTTTTGGCACATTCCACTTGTGATCTTAAGTGAAAACAGATAGTGGTGGTGGTGGTGATGATTTTTGCTAAAAGTGAAATAGATAAATCTCTCTTTCCTTAATGACAGAAGCTGATATCCTCAGTGAGCGGAAGAATCCATGATGGAACTTGAAAAAGGTTGCAAACTACCTTTCCTACACATGTTGTTTAAAAGAACAATGGACAGATCCCTGTGTCACAGAATATATAGGAAACATATGCACACTGACCTCTAAAACTTAGCCATCACAAAGAAATTTGGTGCTAAAGACTCTGGTCCATAGAGCTCGAATCCTTTCAGAGAAGGAGTGCTTTGTCAAAGAATTACATCACCTATGAATAGTGTTCTGAAGGAATGGGTACTCAGACCATCAAACTGAATGGGTGGTGTAATCAAAATCAAGAACGCCTGAGAAAGAGGTTGACACAGAGACCAAGGAAGAAAAGCCAAAAATCACTCATTTACCTTATGCTGGCCCAATATTCCGAAAGATTGGTAGCCTCCTACAGAAACATGACATCCAGCATTTTTTGCTACCTTCAGCTGAAATAAGTATTATTCGTAATGTCAAAAGATGATTTAGATCTCAGAAATCTGGGTGTGTACCGCATTCCATGTGAATACGACATCTTACTTGGGGACAGACAATCAGAACAGTCGAGGAGAGATACAAGGAACACCAGCAATGTACCCAACTAGGGTCAGGAGTCTAATTCTCCTATAAATAGCGGAGTTAGACAAACAATGTTCACAATCTGGTTCGAGTCCAGGCAATGACTACACATAACAGCAAAACTTGCAGAACTTTGAGAAAATGGCCGAGTCAGTTGTTAAAATATTGTGCATAAAATGGAAAAACAAAAACTCAGCAGAACACCTGGAAGCACACTATTAACACACTGACTGCCACACACTTGGTGATGGATGTTTCACTGCTGGCCAGGCCATGCGTACTGCGTCAGGTTCTGCTTTTGCCGTCGTCGGACACACGGCAGTCAGCGTGTTAATCAGTCGTGCCGAAAAAAAGTAAGAGATCATACCATTTCCAGGAGGCATCATGAGGGTGATGTGACCCCTTTTTTCCATCTACAGGTGCAGTAACTATATTTGTCATTTAATGATGAGTTAAACATAATAGATCCCCAGTTACCTCTGCAACAATGCTGAACTAATGGAACTAATTCTTCTTAGTGTCAAACATGTTTGAGCTCTTGCCAACTGCCCCAGCTCTTGAAGAAGGAAGACAATCCACTACATCAGTACTTTATCAAATACTTCACACAAGAGATTTTTGAGCTGATGTCATATGTATGAAGCAAATGTCATTTATGGTGAACTGTCAAGTCGTTAAACTCTGTACCGGGCTCTGGCTGCCATGGTATATCAGCGAAAACACGTAGGAAAAAAATTATTTTCCATAAGGAGTGCTTTGAAAATGTTGGATATTAATGCACCTAATGCATGTTCTGGTACAAGTTTTGGAAGAGTCAGAATCTAAGAACTTACATAGTATCCATAGATGAACAGATTGTTCCATCCCTGTCAGAAATTATGATGAAGCACTGTATCTGTGGCAAACCAAATCCATTTGACTTACTAGATGGACTCCCATAGGATCTGTGTGTGTATTTGGGAACAGGCTTCATCACACTCAAAGGTTCCTACTTTCTAAATATTAGATGAAAAGTTGTACTGAAATAAATGAGTACATTATTAGCGGCTATACAGGGTTATTACAAATGATTGAAGCGATTTCACAGCTCTACAATAACTTTATTATTTGAGATATTTTCACAGTGCTTTGCACACACATACAAAAACTCAAAAAGTTTTTTTAGACATTCACAAATGTTTGATATGTGCCCCTTTAGTGATTTGGCAGACATCAAGCCGATAATCAAGTTCCTCCCACACTCGGCGCAGCATGTCCCCATCAATGAGTTCAAAAGCATCGTTGATGCGAGCTCGCAGTTGTGGCACGTTTCTTGGTAGAGGAGGTTTAAACAATGAATCTTTCACATAACCCCACAGAAAGAAATCGCATGGGGTTAAGTCGGGAGAGCGTGGAGGCCATGACATGAATTGTTGATCATGATCTCCACCACGACCGATCCATCGGTTTTCCAATCTCCTGTTTAAGAAATGCTTCTGCTTTAGCCTTTTCCGTAAGATTTTCCAAACCGTCGGCTGTGGTACGTTTAGCTCCCTACTTGCTTTATTCGTCGACTTCCGCGGGCTATGCATGAAACTTGCCCGCACGCGTTCAACCGTTTCTTCGCTCACTGCAGGCCGACCCGTTGATTTCCCCTTACAGAGGCATCCAGAAGCTGTAAACTGCGCATACCATCGCCGAATGGAGTTAGCTGTTGGTGGATCTTTGTTGAACTTCGTCCTGAAGTGTCATTGCACTGTTATGACTGACTGATGTGAGTGCATTTCAAGCACGACATACGCTTTCTCGGCTCCTGTTGCCATTTTGTCTCACTGCGCTCTCGAGCGCTCTGGCGGCAGAAACCTGAAGTGCGGCTTCAGCCGAACAAAACTTTGAGTTTTTCTACGTATCTGTAGTGTGTCGTGACCATATGTCAATGAATGGAGCTACAGTGAATTTATGAAATCGCTTCAATCATTTGTAATAACCCTGTATTATTTACATGCACAGATATTGGACTTACACTGAACTGGAGCTGAGTGAGATGCTCAGGAAAGTGGAACAGTTCAACTGATCAGAATTCCAAATGAGAGTAAGTACCAATCTGACAATGAAATGAGAAACATGTCACGGTGGAGCTGAACAGGTCAGTTCGCACAATGAGATGTACAGATTTCTGTTGTCAATGGTATAACAAGACGCCAGTAGTCTACTCTTCGTCAGCAGAAGCAAAGTACCTCTGGGGGGAAGAGAATAGAGTGAAGACTTTGTATATGCAGTATCCTGACACCCAACAAAAAGCACCACCTACCACCACATCCAAGCCAATCAGAAAGGAAGACTGTAGCATTGCCTTTGCCAGAGACTTTGTGATACTGCAGAATGCCTTGGTGCAAGAGTGCATAAAATTTCTTACTGCACAGAAAGCCGTGTTCATTTATGTCTCATGAGACATAGTCTCTGCCTGCAAACTGAAAGGGTGCAGAATCAAATCCTGGTTGGACCACAGATTTTTTCAGTCTTCATTTTAACCTAGCCTTCACCTCTCAACATCAGTTTTCACAGTAAACTATAAGTTGGAAGTAGCTGAAGCAGCGTCCATTTGAAAGATTTGCACCAGATTACTGAGACAACAACAACAAATTATTATTATTAGAGAAACTGTTAAAAAACTTATCACAAGAGATAACCCACTAGTGTTGTATGCTCCAGACCATCCCAGGTTAAAATTATGACCAGTTTACTACACATCATCTTGTAAATGAGTAGTTATGGTTATTTATTTCATAAAAAGCCCAATAATTGTGATAAAAATTACATTTTCTAACTTTATATCAAGTGAATTCGCGTAATGGAAAGATTAGAGGGCTATACATATAGGGGATAGGCAAAATAATGTGAACAATGGTAGTAATGGGATGGTTGTATTTGATGGTCAACAACGCAGGTGAGGCACATGTGCTGGACTGTGCGTGTTCAGTACAGACTAGGCATCAGGGCAGGTTGTTTACAAGTAGTGCACACTTCGTATTTGTATTCTGAGGATAAGGTTGACATGCAATGAAAGATCTGAGTTCCAAAAAGGGCAGATTGTGGGTGACCAATTAGCTGGAGCATCAGTAACCAAAACATTCAACTTATTGAATGTTTCGAGAGCACCTGTTTCAACACTCATGACAGCCTACACGAAACATGGCAAGACATCATTGTGTAAACATAATAGTTGGTGAATTGGTGAGACTAGATCTGACAAGCAGGGCCTGCACATTAGTGGGAAACTATGGGCTTCGGAGCAAAGGCCTGATCTGTTAGAGACAGCCACAGAAATGGCCTGCGGTTTTGGCCCGTCATGGAAGTCCCTAGTGTGGCCAGCTATTCACAGGTCACAGACACCAATGTTGATGAAATGAGGCCACGGTGATCAATCCATGCAACAGATAACTTGCGCGAAACTCTGAGAATCACTAATGAGGACAGGTAGCAACTCACCGTAAAGATAATCACTGAGCCACAGACAGGCATATAGAAAAGACAATTGTACTCTCACGACTAAATTTTTGGCCATAGCCTTTGTCAGGAAACAAGAGCACATCACATTCACACAATCATTCAGACAACTCGCACACACATGACCACCGTCTCCGGCCACTGCATCTACGGTCTCTGAGAATCAGATTCAAACAAACCACTACTCACACCTCCCTGCCTCTCGTCAGCAGCTGCTGGGCTAGTGGCAAGAAGTGGTGGCAGCACTAACTGTAAGCTGAGGGGAGTGGTAGAAATGGGAGAAGCAGTAAGAATGAAAGAGTAGGGAAGTGGCGCATGTACTCAGCTGCACCCAGCCAGCAACGATGCAAGACAGTAAACAAACCATTTCATGTGCTGAGACAAGAACGAAATTTTTCCAGTGTCTCTTTCAAATTTCCCTGACAAGTCTGAAATTCCCTGATATTCCCAGAACTTGTGATAAAGTAGAATATGTGACATGATAACCAATTCAAGGGAAAGAATATCCTACAAAAAACTAAAGGAATAATAGAACAGGCACTGGTGGACAACTGTTCAGCTGAAATTTGTCTTTTGACAGATTTACGTTTAATAATGATTTCGATAATTTTATACAGTTGTAATCATTAGGGTTATGTATGTGGCAGGAAGTAATATGTCTTGATTAATGTAGAGTGTATATGTTGAAAAGACCTAAAAACACAGGAAGTTTCAGGTGGATTACATTGATTTTAAAACCAGATTCCAAAATGCAAACATTTCCAATGGTAGATGTGGACCGACCACGATTTATTGGTTACAATCAGCAGATTAAAACTGAAGAAATGGCAAAAAAGGTAGGAAATTAAGAAGATGAGATCTGAATATCTTTAAAGAACTAAATGATGCTGGAAGTTTTGGATTGACTGGAGGGGGGAAAAGAAACACACTGTCCTGTCACATTACTGTGACCTCCTGTCAAAAGCCAAAATCTTCACATTTTGCAGGACAGACCATTGCAGGATGTGCAGGAAGAGTGTCAATGAGGTTCAGGAAGGTACCAATAGGGATGTGGAGGAGCCATTCCAACTCTAGTGCCATGACCAGCTGAACTAGGTTTCTCAGTAGTGGATCCACAATGTGAACAGCCCAACTGAGGTAGTCCCAGATTCTCAATTTGGTCCAGATCTGAAGAATGTTGTGGCCAGGGGAGTACAGTAAACTCATCATCTTGTTCTTCGAACCATATACGCAAACTGCGAGCTGTGCAACACACTGCATTGTCCTGCTGGTAGATACCATCATACCAACGAAAAACTGCTTGTAGGGACAGACATGGTCGCCAAGGATAGGTGCATACTTGTGTTGACCCATTGTGCCTTCCAGAATGACTAGATCACCGAAAAAACGTGATTCACCTGAAAAGGCTGCCTGCTTGCACTAAGTGCAGTATTAGTAAGCACAGTCCAGCCTTTATTGACGATGAACGTGCAACATTATACCTGTGGCAATATTAGCTGAACAGTTGAGGAGACCTTGTTAGTAACCCCTTGGTTCATCTCTGGTCAGTTGCTCAATAGTCGCAAGTCTATTCACTTTTACACAACTCCACAGCTGTATTTTGCCTGTCATCGATGGCCCATAGCACATCATAGTTGCCTTGGCGCCACTTTTGGATAGCATCATTTTGCCATGCATGACAACACAGGAACAGTTTACAAACTTGGCTGTTCTGGAAATGCTTCTACCCTTGGCCCTAAAGCCCAAGATCACATCCCTTTGTATTTAAGATAAAGTGCTCTGTTTCCACATTGTAGCAACTGCATTGTTTTCCGTGTCCCCCAACACACTTTACGTATCCTCCACTGCCAGTGCTGCCACCTGCCATCTGAATGGTCATTGTACATTGACATCGAACGTAGGCAGTGGTCACAATATGCCTGGACCATGTACAAGAGAAGGCAGCAGAGAAATGAATAGGCTGAAAAACAGCCCAGTTCAAATCCTTGGATAACATGGTAGATACATAAAGAAGAAAATATAAGAATGTAGCAGTTAAGGAGATGCAGATGTATAAAAAATGAGACTGACAGAAAATAGCTAATCACAAATGGCTACAGATGAAATGCAAAGCTGTAGAAGCATGCATGACTCTAGAAAAGATTGATGCTATCCGCATATATATATATATATATATATATATATATATATATATATGCATGTATTAAAGAAATCTTTATAGAGAAGACCTCAGATAGCAACCCACTAATAAACAAAGTGCAGAGAAGACAAAGATGGATGGAATAGATCTGAGAGCTATGCAAGTGAAAAAACTTTAATGCTATATTATAGAAAGAGATGAGGTGGGATATGTGATAATACAAGAAGAATTGGATGGAGTACTGAAAGACTCAAGTCAAACAAAACCCCTGGAGCAGATGACATTCATTGAAATCAGTAAATCATGGGGGGGGGGGGGGGGAGGGGGGGGGAGATAATTCTAATACTGCATAACCAGCATTTCACCTATTTCCAGCAGTGAAGTTGCAACTCACAGTTATGTATTCAGTAACGCAAAATGCATACTCCACACATTTCTACTGCAATGGTGGCGTCATGGAGATTTATGGTTTACTTACATACTAAAGAGGGAGAGAGAACATCAGAACAAAATACAATTTTTTAAACATTCATTTAATATCATTTCATACATATTTATAAACTTCATGGCAGTTAAGTTCATGGAACTCAGTAAATTCTTACCAATTAATGGCAAGTGCCGTATCTCACTCATGAGCAATTTCAGTAACAAAACAGATAAACAATAACAAATAAGAAAAGGCACACAAGATGAGGTTATCCAATGATATGAAGAAAATGTTGTTCTATGTATTTACAATATTTCTCCATTCCCTGAAATTGGTGGACTTCCAATGTGGTTTTTTCCCCCTTCAATATTCCTTGCATATGTCACCTGCATAACAGTAATCATACACATTTAAGAATATGTGTAGTGGCAAATGATTAGAACCTCTTACATAGTTTATGTCAGTTATGTACATTTGAATAAATAGTCTACTACACAAGGATCTCTGAGATCTCACTGCTTTTTGTTGATACAAAAATTACAATTCTTGTACTTCTGATGTGTAATTTGCCTCACCTGACCCCTTCATCACCAATACCACTCAGTAACGACATCACTGTGATATCACTGATTAATAGGGAATATAGTCCGTGATAGCATAAATTACAAACTAACTTCAGTCACAGAGTGAAAAAGCTCGTTTATCAATCCAATGAATGGATAGTCAAAGAATGCAACATACTTACAAGGAATGTATTATTGTATCCTTGCTACACTGTACCTAACCTACAAAAATTATAGGAATTTTATGTACAACTGTGATACCACAGAGCACCTTTGATTATATCTACAAGAGCATTCTAGTTAAATTGCATTTTAGTTGTTTCCGAAAAGGCATATGGCCTTAAGCTGGAACGATGCAACTTAACAAAGTCTGAATAGTTAAGTCTAATGTTTTTGAGACACTGTCACATCACATACAGTAATGGCATAGTCATATAGAAATTCTATACAACTGAACACAAGAAGCACTGTACACAGTTTATACAGCGCAACAAAATTGCCATTATAATGGAAAACCAATTGAGGACTACAGCACAGTGAAAATGTGTCCTTCAAAACACACGATCTTGATATCCACTGTCCATAGATGCCGAAGACTTTGCAGCCATTCCTGCTGCTCCCGTGACACCTTGATGATGATGGTGCGGCCGCATGTGCCCCTGCCGTCGTGGTGGTGCCAAGTACTCAAACATGCTCTGTGTATGTTGTGCCAACATTTTGGATAGATCACACGGCATTGGATCAGTCCAGAAGAAATCGTGGTTGAGGGCCGAGTCTGAATCGTACCTCTTAGATGGATCAAGCACTAACAGTTTATCCAGGAGGTCACACGCATATGGGTCCTTTACATACGGCCTTAGTCGTTCCTTCACCTGTAACACACATGGTACATTTAAAACAGCTACAGTCTGCACGCAAAATATATACATTCATGCTTATAAATTAATAATAATGCTGATAAATGGTGAAACAATGCTCTAGTGGGCGGTTTGCGGGTTTAAATCACCTCAAGGTACGACCATGTGGTGTATTTGACCTCTGGTCATCACACAGTGGCACTGGCAGCAGTTCACTTACACAGAGGTGTGTTGGTGCATGTCAGAGTACGGTGCAGTGAGTAAGTGTGCAGATGTTTTCAGATGTGCTAATGCTGACTGTGTTGAAAATGGCTCAAAGAACACCTATTGATGATGTTATGAAGGGTAGAATAATAGGGCGACTGGAAGCTGGTCAAACACAGCAGATCATAGCACAGGCTCTCCGTGTGCCACAAAGTGTGATGTTAAGATTATGGCAACGATTCCAGCAGACAGGAAACGTGTCCAGGCACTACAGTAAGGGATGTCCACAGTGTACAACACCACAAGAAGACCAATTTCTCACTTTCAGTGCCCGCATATGGCCATAGAGTACTGCAGGTAGCCTTGCTTGGGACCTTACCGCAGCCACTGGAACAGCTGCCTCCAGACACACAGTCTACAGACAACTGAACAGACATGGTTTATTCGCCCTCGAGACCTGCAAGGTACATTACACTGAGCCCTGGTCACAGGAGAGCCCGTAAAGCCTGGTGTCAAGAACACAGTGCACGGTCATTGGAACAGTGGTCCCAGGTTATGCTCACAGATGAGTCCAAGTAGAGTCTGAACAGTGATTCTCACCGTGTTAGATCTGGCATGAACCAGATACCAACCCCTTAATGTCCTTGAAAGAGACCTGTATCGAGGTCATGGTTTGATGGTGTGGTGTGAGATTATGATTGGTGCACGTACACCCCTGCATGTCTTTGACAGAGGAACTGTAACAGGTCAGGTGTATCAGGACGTCATTTTGCACCAGTATGTCCGCCTTTTCAGGGGTGCAGTGTGTCCCATCTTCCTCCTGATGGATGATAGCACACTGCCCCACCGAGATGCCATTGAGGAGGTGTATCTTGAAACAGAAGATACCAGGCAAATGGAGTGGCCTGCCTGTTCTCCAGACCTAAACCCCATCAAGCACGTCTGGGATGCTCTCAGTCAACCTATCGCTGCACATCTTCACACTTCTTAGGACACTTCAGGAGCTCCGACAGGCACTGGTGCAAGAATGGGAGGCTATACCCCAGCAGCTGCTCGACCACCTGATCCGGAATATGTCAACCCGTTGTGCAACCTGTGTACATGTGCATGGTGATCATATCCCATATTGACGTCAGGGTACATGTGCAGGAAACAGTGGCGTTTTGTAGCACATGTTTCAGGACAGTTTTCTCAACTTATCACCAATACCATGGACTTACAGATCTGTGTCGTGTGTGTTCCCTATGTGCCTATGCTATTAGACTTTTAAATCATTTTCTTGAAAGAAAAACATCAGATAACACTATATTTTCCCCTTAGCCCGAGAGCTGGGGGAGGGGGGAGACATGAGAATAGCAGCCACCATTACATTAATATTTGGTGCCCCCCCACAAAGAAAATAGTCTTGTACAATTGAACATTGAAGGAATGAACAAGAGCAAGAGTTAACATTTGAGCAGTTACCCATGGATCACAGCACAGAATTTATCACAGAATCGCATGTAGCACTATAACAACTCACTGTCAAAGCAAAAGTTCCATGAAAGGGGGGTGGGTGTGTGTGTGTGTGTGTGTGTATATATAATTTTGTGTGTATGTTTGTGTGTCTATCGACCTGCCAGCGCTTTCGTTCGGTAAGTCACCTCATCTTTGTTTTATATATAAAAAAAGTGCTTTTTCCGAATTAAATGACAATATATGTTCCATTGGAACTGTAAAACTAGCCAATTCCTTGACTGGTGAAGGTTTTATACACCAGCATAGAACTTCCTACACTATAAACAAGTTTTTGCTTTTTTTTGTGTGGTTAGGCAGGATCCTAGGAAACCAGTTTGAACTGCACCAGCTGAATATTTCTGACAAGCACAATTATAAATTTCACTACCCTGCACGGAAAAATCATGGGTTACATGGCTGAATATACATTTCGTTTTCCATAGAAAAGCCAATTATGGGTGAAACTACTCAAGAACTTACTTTGCACTGTTTTTTGAAGGATGATTATACTTTTTGTCGTTGTTTTTACATAATTTGTATCTATGAAAGAACTAAAATAAATATGGACAGCTAACCTTGGAACTCTCTTTTTTAGCATTTGTTACCCTTTAAGATATATCAAACACAAGTGTGCCAGTAAGCTTTTAAATAATGGCATAAATGGCTGGTCTTCTGGGCTCTAAATTGTTCTAAGTGGCTCGTCCTTGAAGTGTTAAGTTTTGATTTAAGAAATTCATTGCACATTCTCACGTGTAATGTAATTCCTCTTGTGTAAACGTAAATTTACTTTCAAAGTAGTGCTTCTCAAATCACTATTCACAACATTTTCCCACGACCTGTTAGAAATGTAAACTGCTATGGCGACATGAACATTGAAAGCAGTTTGTTGTAATGAAGTATTGCACTGTCTGACATATTTTGTTGTTGGCAGACACTTGTGTAGGTACTGTCTGTTGCTGTTGTGAACGGTGCATTTTCTTTGCGACTGAAGTTTCCTTTTGGTGTTATTCTCTCGTTTATGTTTCACTGCTCCATTTTTATTCTGGAGTAGTAGTCTAAAGTGAAATTCTTTGTTAGAGTACCATTTTTTACCAGTCAAAATTACAAAAATTTAACTCAAAACTATAATGACAATTTAAAAAATTTCCAGGTCTTTCCCAGGTTTTTCCCAGTTGTCTCAGACCGTATACACCCTGCACAATACAATCTCACAGCTTACATTGTATCCAATACAGGGTTACTCATGAGTACCTCCAAGATTTCAGAGGAAAATTGCACAAAAACTACAAGTCATACAGAAAATACACCACATTACAGGACAGAGCTTCTCTCCAAGTTTTTAGCTCATATTGCAGGTGCTCTATGTGGATACAATCTGTAACATGGCAAACATTAATACTCTTGCCATAAACATCTCAACATGCCATGTCAAAGATCGCATTGATTATTCTTCTTTGTAACTCTTACAAATTAAGTGACAGTTGAGGCAGGGCACACAGCGACTATGGGAGCCACTGCAGAGGAGGAGAGTCATGATGAGAAGCATGTCCAATCCAATACAGGCAGTTCAACATTGAGGTAATCACAAACATTTGAAAGTGTGCTGGAGTACCATCTTCTTGCAAAATGAAGTCTCTACTATCTTGCTGCAATTGTGGCACAAGCCGCTGCTGTAGAACGTCCATGTACACACAACCAGTCATCATTTTCTCCAAAAAGAAATTTGGTCTATAAACTTTTTGCAGAGGACACGGAAGAGAGAGAAAATGTTAACTTCAGATGTATCACAAATATGTTCCACAGTCTCTTATGGATGTTCTGTGCCCCAAACATGCACATTATACTGATTTACATTTTCAGAGTACACATGAAATGTAGAAACATCAAAACCAACCTCTGTACAAAACCATCTTCACCAGCAACAGCTGCTGCTGCTGCTGCTGCTGCAAGTCATTACTAAAATCAGAACAAAGCACACTGTCCCAAGTTGTCAGTACACTGGTATTGTCATCGTCAATTTCTTTGGGCACATGATATCTCTCTCTCTCTCTCTCTCTCTCTCTCTCTCTCTCTCTCTCCCCCCCCCCCCCCCCCCCCCTCACACACACACACACACACACACACACACACACACACACACACACACACACACACACACACACACAGACAGACAGACAGAGAGAGAGAGAGAGAGAGAGAGAGCACTGACTGCCCCACTGTCCCAGTTCACTTGTTTCCTTCACACCAAATAAGGAGCCAGTCTCATGGAATGGATTCTTCTGTCTGTCAAAGCTTTTACCCAATCATCTGGCATTAGATAGTCACTTCCACACACTGCTCCATTATAGGCTATGCTCTGAAGTGCCTGCCCCTAGTGGTCTGCTCTGCAACTACATCACAGTGCACACTACAAATTTAAACTTGGAGAGATGCCCTATCCATTGATGTTTGTCATTATTCTTTATGTCTTAGTTTTTGCATACCTGTCTTCTAAGGCCCTGGAATTATTATGAATAACCCTGTATACATGGCCCTCTAATTTATGCTTGTCACAAAAGAGGAATATAAAGTAACTAACTACTGAAATTGTCAGAATTGAAATAGTTAAGTTACAATAATGTCCGTACACAAACCACCAAGTATAACACTCCAGAGCCCTCTCCTACTACCTCGTAACTATCCAGGAGTTATATTGGAGATTTCAACAGTCAGCACAGTATCTTGGGATTTGCAATAAATAATGAAAAATGGGAAAATCTAGTGAACTGGATACAATAAGAATTCCATTTGGTTTTTCATGTCAAACGACAAAAATATGGGGTGGTATAATTAAACTCTCCCTACTTCACCCAGTGTGGACAGAAAACTATTTACTGTACGGTTATCAAACTTCACAGGAATGATGTTCAGGCTGTGCACTGCTGGACTGTGTTGTTAGTAGTGTTAGTGTATGACTGAGCTATGCGCCGGCATTGGTACAGTGACGTAGGGTTGAAACAAGCATCAGTATGCATTACAGTTGCAGTCAGTCAATATGGGTCTGGGCAAGCTGACAGGGCTTTACTCGAAAAGCTGTTTTATCAAAACAACAGCAATAGTCCTGCTCATCTTCGCAAGTATTGATGCATAAAACGAATACAGAGAGCTTGGGGCTGAAGAACACAACTCAGAAGTTCAAATTAACTGGTGGCTTGGGAACTGCTGCTGGGAAAGACCAACAGGCAATCTCACCACAAATTGTTGAAGTTACTGTTGCCTTAGCTGAGAATGTTGGATACAGTGTATGATCTTCAAGCAGTGCACGAGCTTTGTCATAACAACAGAACATTCCGTGATCCACTTTTCAACAAGTGCTTGAACAATTATGGAATTGTGTCTCTAGTGCAGTTCCAGGCTGTTGCAGATGCGGTCGCTCAAGACAGCGTGTGATATTTGATACCTGGATTGGACAGCGTACGGAATTAGCAACAGTTATCCTCTCACACTGAAATTAAAATGTTTCTTCCAGTGGTTTATTTGTTATTTCTCTTCAGCATCCTACACATTTCCACCAAATTTCATTGCCTACCATCACTTTTTTGCATGTGGGTTCAAGTGGGTGTCATCAAGTTACGATGGGATGTAGTCGAACCCCTCCTTTATGAACTATCAGCAAACAGTATAACTCAGTGGAACAACAGCATCAGGGCAAAGATTTTTTTAAGCCCATCACTTGACAACAAACTCTTCTTTGAGGGTGAAACTGTCTTCTGTTTCATTCACTCAGTAATGTTTCAACAGAGGGGAGATTACGCCACAGGGACAAAGCTCAATTTGGTGTAAGCAAAACCTCTTGCCTGATCTCAATTTCTGCTCAGTCCTCAGGAAAGCTGAACACTACTTGCTCCACTGAGCAAATAAATTCAGTGGTGGGAAGACTCCTAGGCATAGAGCAAAACTGACAGCATGATGTCATCCTATTCTTTACTCACGAGGTTAATCATGATCCATCACAGGTATCTTCATCCAATATTGTAGGTCAGTGGCAAGGAAGTTGAATTTCTGAAGAGTACCTAGTGACTGCACTCATGTGTGCCAAGTCTGATAGTGTCCAAGAGCAACAATCTATCCATTCCCAATATAATACTGACATACAACCTCCAAGTGCAGGTGCATGTGAGCACCATATTTCTAATTCTGCAATTTTTATCCAACTGTTGAAGTCTTTGTCTCTTGGTCCCTCGGATTTGCTTGCGAGCTTTGATGTGGTGTCTCCTTTTACCTGGGTTTCTCTTTAAAAACCCTTTATGTTAATTAGTCAAAAACTAAACACGGAAATGACAAAATTTTGCCACCTTATGCTGACATCAAGATATTTTTTATTCAATGACAAATATTTTAAACAAACTGACAGAGTGGCTATGAGAAGTCCACTACCCCCCTCCCCCCACCCATTACCAATTTGTTTATGTAAGATTCTGGAGACAGGGAGATGAGGGTGGTATTTTTAAATCTTACCTGTTTTTTTAGAGGTATGCTGATGATATGTTTATGGTGTGGCCACATGGAATAACCGCTCTGAACCATTAAGTGGATCACTGTAATTGCCTTCATCACAGTAGCAAGTTCACAATGGAAGTCTGAAGGACGGAAAGCTTCCTTTTCCAAAAGTATGGCTCACATAAAGGACAATGGGAATCTTGGACACAACGTTAATTGAAAGACACACACAGACTGGTACCTACATGCTACAAGTTGTCAATACAAAAGCAAGGGAATCCTATGGGCATTGACAAAGAGCATTTATGCTAATCGCACACAGAAAGCGTGACAAGGGCTGGAACATCTTGAGCTGAACAACTATTCCGACAAAAAGGTATGTCCGAGTTTGGACCTTTGCCAGAACAAATAAACACCGCATGTACATTGGTGGCTTTTTGCCATATGCTGGGGGAGTACCTTCAAAGACAGAAAGGATTTTAGAAAGATAAAATCAAAAATGTTATTTTGGCTGCTAGCCAATATTAGAGCACCCCATGGCTTGTTAAAAGATTATCTAGGAATGAGGAAGCCCAGCATTTACAAAATCCCTTGCCATTGTGGGAAACTAACCAAACCATGCACACCATTCACAACAGAAGTGTTGAGCACTGTAATGACATGTGACTGTTGCAGTCTGAGAAATCTGTGATGGCAAAGAACTGCCTTTCTGAGGAACAAACAATGTTGAATGATGAGACAAATAGTTGCCAATGTGCCTCGCTCTTAAGAGTGTGTTTTAAAAGGAAACAAATTAAATTAGACTGGCGGACATTAAAACAGGCACTGGTTACCTGTTCAAGTACGAGAGTCATCCATAAAATAAAGAATTAAATTAAAAAGACATATCAACACAAAACTTTATTTACCTCACCATTTTTCAGTGTCGTCATCGTAACTGTAACGGCATTTATTGTAACAAGGCACCAATTTTTCAATTCTCATGCTGTACTACTCAAGCTGCAAAGATTCGATCCAGGATGCCACTGCTTGCTTGAGGTGATCATTTGTTAACTGTTTCCCACCCAAAAATACCTTAAATTTCAGGAGTAAGTGAAAATCAGTAGTACCAAATCAGGGCTGCAAGGAGGATGCCTGGAAATTTCCCGCTAAGAAATTTAAGTTCTTGCTGTGTTTGAGCTGATGCACAAGGTCCTGCATTGTCATGAATCAAGAAACACTTTTGCCAACATTCCACATCACTGAAGACCTAGTCATTGCACTGTCACCATAAATCATCTTTACTTGCCTATAAATTTTGAAAGGCCAAACATTTTGTGCATTCAGAAAAGTAATGACACCATATACTTCAAACATCTGGCAAGCTGTTCAATGGGCGCCATTATTTCGAAAGGTTGGGGAACAAAGAGGCCTGAATGCTCGGAAACAAAGCTTGGCTCACACTGAGATGGGGTTCAAATGGCTCTGAGCACTATGCGACTCAACTTCTGAGGCCATCAGTCGCCTAGAACTTAGAACTAATTAAACCTAACTAACCTAAGGACATCACACACAGCCATGCCCGAGGCAGGATTCGAACCTGCGACCGTAGCGGTCGCTCGGCTCCAGATTGTAGCGCCTAGAACCGCACGGCCACTCTGGCCGGCTTGAGATGGGGGTAGGAGCTAACTGGCACACTTGCGATGACAGTGGTTGGGGATCAGGGCTGGGTGTTCCTTTAGTTTCTGGATGACCATCATAAAATTTGGAACCCCACTTTATCTGGTATTAAAAATTGCCGACAGAGGCACTCTATACTGATCCCTTGGTTTTTCCAGTTTTCAGCACTGGAGCATTGTACTTTCGCTTGTGTTCCAGTGCAGCAGCAGCAGCAGCAGCAATTTCCGATGCATGCATGTTGGACTTCTGCAACATTTACAAAGGTCACCATTCACAGTATGAATAAGTTCTGGCAAAATTAGCAAACAACACTTTCATGTGAAGATGGTGGCCAGATGGACCACAGAAATGTGTCTAGATGTTGTACCATCTGGCTGCAGACCCAACAGAGTATCATGAAGAATGGAGGATGTTGACAAAGAGCTAAACAAAGACCAAGATCTTCACTGTTCCTTCACTAGAGATGAGATGAATATAGAAATAAAAACACTCCAACTGAAAAAGGCTGTAGGAAATGATGAAATTTGTCCCGAATTTATTACTAATCTGGGCCTGTGAGCTAGAAGGGGGCTCGCAAAATCTAGTCTCATCTTTTTAATGCCACAAGAATCCCACAGCAATTTAAAATAGTTCAAGCACTAACAGCTCAAACTAGAAAACCTACCACCAACACAGCACATTATTTCCGTTTCACTCTGCTCAGTATATGTTATGAACTATAAAAAAGTTTAACGTACAACAGAGTACATACATTTACTGATGTCACAGGAACCCCAGAGCAGACTATTCGAACAAACTGAAGTAGTTGTGAGCATTTCTTTGCTCGAACTTTGTTTATTGAAATTGGCTTCAAAAGACACCAGGAAACATGTACTGCTTTTGCTGATATAAATGCAACCTATGATACTGCATGGCTAAAGAGACTACTGCTTTAGCTGAAATGAACCATAAGATGTGCTAAGCTCACCCAACAACTGGAAACTATGCTGTGTTTAAAAAGTAAATAAATAAAATCGCCCATTCAAAATCACTGTAGGAAAATGTTCAAATAAATCATTTAAGATGGTAAGACTGAAAGTAGTATTAGCTGTTCCTTTAGTAACATATACAAGCGACACGCTGAAAATAGCATATAAAAAGTTTTGCGATCCAGATGATGTCTCTCTACGAACACAAAGTAAACATTTTGAATACCGTATTTACTCGAATCTAAGCCGCCCTCGAATCTAAGCCGCACCTGAAAAATGAGACGCGAAATCGAGGAAAAAAAAATAATTTCCCAAATCTAAGCCGCACCTGAAATTTGTGACTCGGAATTCAAGGGGAGAGAAAAGTTTTAGGCCACACCTCCAAATCAAAACAAAGTTGGTCCACTGTAATATGAGACACAATTTAGGTCGAATGAATGACGATACAGCTACAGTAGTTTGGTTCGAGTCGTAAGCTTAGCAGTTAAGCTTTACCAGGTAGCCGTTGCTATGCGTCAGGCGCTCCGTTCGTATTTATACGGATACCCTTCCTTTTTCACGTGCTTCGTCTGTTTGAATTGATTGCTTATTTTTCTTTGATCTGATAAGTGCCGTTCACTTTGTTATAGGTGTTTGCGTCACTCAAAGCTGAAAATGCATTACTGTACTGTGTCATGCAATGTTTGTCGCAGTCTGATAATGAGTGTTTACGGCCTGTTGCCGTTCACGGCATGGCACTGCTGCTTTTTTTATAATGATCAACAAGAAGCAAATAATAGACTGCGTATGATAGAAGATGTGAACGAGAGTTCAGCGAAAATTTTTCTCCGTTTGAAAATCTTTGCAGACGCCTCTTTAGTACATTACATTCTGCACAGAAATTAGAGTCATCTTAGATTTAAAAATCTAGTCAATTGCCGTGCTTCATTTCTGACTGTATCACTATTAGGCATAAGAATAATACGAATATAAACATGACATGATATGTATATTCTTCCATGTTTGCTGTTGTCTCACTCTAGCTTTGTAGTTTATTAGGCAGACAGGATTTAAATGAGATAGCAGCAAACACGAAAGAATACATGGCAAAATGTTTAGATTCGTATTATTCTTACGGTGAAGAGAATATTGCATGTGATTCACAATTCATAAAAGTTCTTAATAGCAACCATCTCTTCTCACAGGTAGAAAAAAATTCAGAACGCAGAGTTGGCCATATTGACAAACATCCCAAACAGTCTTGCCAGTTTGTAGTACATTGCAATGCTGCTACATTCAAAGATGAACAATACGGAATTTGTATTTACTTCGTTGGATAATGTATGAAAATGCAGTGGTCGAAACTCGAGGCGGAGAAAAAAGCTCGTCTTCCACCTTTTTTAAAAATTTATTTACTGACGCAGAGGTTTTGGTGCCAGTATTTATCTTTGTGCCTGCAAAGTATGCCTGCGTAGCGCTACATATATTCGATGACAGAAGTTAGTTGTGGCAGCACCTACCAACATTTTTCAGAACTTCTGATTACTTTGCACTCGATTCTAAGCCGCAGGCCGTTTTATGGATTACAAAAACTGGAAAAAAGTGCGGCTTAGATTCGAGTAAATACAGTAAGAAGAAGAAACTGTCTCAAAAGGACCTACATACCCTAAATGTATCAATGGAAAATTCAGGATAGAACAACAACAATATTATTAAAAGGACAGATTGCTATTCACCACACACCAGATGATGTGACTGACACACACACACACACACACACACACACACACACACACACACACACACACACACACACACACCTCTTTGGAACTTGGGTTGGTAGACAATGATGTGCACAAAGGTTACCTGGTTGTGTTGCCACCAAAACACATTAAAGGGTGGAGAAATTCAGGAAAATTTCGAAAAAACTGCTTGTAAATGTATTAAAAGGAGTGGTTTTGTGGTGGCAGATTATGAAAATGAGGCTAACAATTGTCTGACAAAGAAATAATGACGTTAAAACCTGTGGGAAGCAGCTAAAAATGATCGGTGATGTGGGAAAAACGGAAATGGAAATAAAGCGATAAGTTATTAGAACCAGCCGAAATAGTTGTTTAATAGGTGAAAGGAACTGTTTGTGAACTAGAAACAGGGAGATGAAAACTGAATAAATCACAGAATAATGTAGATAGAGGGGTACAAATTGACACACATGCTTGGAATGACATGGGGTTTTATTAGAACAAAAAAAAGTACAAACGTTCAAAAAATGTCCGACAGACGGCGCTTCATCTGATCAGAATAGCAATAATTAGCATAAGAGCTGTAGTCGAGGAATAATGTTGTGAACAACACTGTAAAGCATGTCTGGAGTTATGGTGAGGCATTGATGTCGGATGTTGTCTTTCAGCATCCCTAGAGATGTCGGTCGATCACGATACACTTGCGACTTCAGGTAACCCCAAAGCCAATAATCGCACGGACTGAGGTCTGGGGACCTGGAAGGCCAAGCATGACGAAAGTGGTGGCTGAGCACTCGGTCATCACCAAATGACGTGCGCAAGAGATCTTTCACGCATCTAGCAATATGAGTTTTTTTTTTTTTTTGTTCTAATAAAACCCCATGTCATTCCAGGTATGTGTGTCAATTTTTACCCCTCCATCTACATTATTCTGTGGTTTATTAAGTTTTCAAATTTATACTGACTTTTTGATCACCCGGTATTTTTCCAAGCAAAAGCAACTCGCATACCCATAACTACTGTCTCTGGCTGATGTGGCCAGACTGGCAGTGACTGTGTGTGTGTGTGTGTGTGTGTGTGTGTGTGTTTTGTCCAATTCACAAAAAGGCCCTTAGGCGGAAAGCTTACTTTTTATCAGTATTTTTTTGTGCCTGTCTGCAACTCAACATCTCCACTGTATGATAAATGGCAGCAACCTATCCTTTTCATAATATTAACCTTTGACATTTCTGAAACATCTTGAGATGTCTGGATAAGGAAGTTGAAACGAGAAATATTACTAGTAACCTGGATGGAACAGGAAGAGAAGCCCATACAGATACTTTACATAAAGTCGCACAATCAACTCAGTTTTCTGTTGCTAAATACTACACTCCTGTGTGGGTTTGAAACAGTCAAGTCAGATCAATGTCCAGCTTAACGACACAATAAAAATGGTCACCAGGAGACAAAAATCAACACCAGTTTCCTGGGTTCATCTTCTTTCTGCTTTACCATCAGATCTCAGACAACAGGCAGTGGACCAACGATGGAGTGCAACAGGCTAGGGCAGGCAAACGGCTGAAATGTGCGCAGTCTTGCAGCTGGGCCGTAGCATATGTAATTGTGCTACACTTAATGCACAGATGCTGACAGGGGTGTCCAAGCAGGTCAAACGTGTGCAGAAAGCATGCACTTGGTCCATGTGGTAGGTAGCCACACACTATTTGCAACTCCCAAGAATGAGCAAATTCGCTCACAGGAACACATTCCCTATGAGGTAGGATTTGAACAGCCTGGAGCAATGTATACAATATACCAAAGAAAGTCTTAAATTAACGAAGTTTGTCACCTTACAGATACCAGCCTTAAATTTACAAAGCTTAGTTGCCAGTCTTCAGCAACCTGCTCCTTGTCATTTAGAAGAATGCCAGTGATCTGACAGCATATTGTTTGCTGGACAATGTCTGGTGAATCAGACTGACTAGCATAAAAAATCTAGAGCAGCCTCAACAGCATCAGAACAGAACATGCATGGGCCTGAATGTGGGCAAACAGTACACCACAATATTTGTGACTCTGCAATAGAATAATTTGAAGGATACTGGAAGACTTCATGAAAGCCTCTCCCTAGGCTATTGCTTGGTTACACTCCCTGAACATGGATGGTCTAATAAATGTTCATTGCTACTATAGTTTTCTAATTATTTGTTAATATTTTCATGTGTTTGTTCTGTATCCGATTTTCTGTTTTACACGATTTACATTTTCCCTAGTATTACCTTATGGGCGATTTCATCTCAAATCATACAGGTCAAGAGTGAATGTGTCACATCACTATTTCAAAGTTTGCTGAAAAAAAATATATGTTGAAGTTCCATATGATACTTCTCCAAAACTACAATATTTTGATTTCCTGATTTGTTAAAATGCTACAGACCTCTCTAAATGAGAGTATTTGTGAAAATGTCTTAACAAAAGGGAAAATTGTAATAAAGAAACCAAAACTGATAGAGATATGAATTTATTTTCAATAAACACTTTGTTCCCCGATACTATGAGACATGATTAATATGTACACATTTCTGAGCTAGCGTTCTCTCTCTCTCTCTCTCTCTCTCTCTCTCTCTCTCAAAAATAAACTATGATAATTAGTAACTTTTTGTGAATTTCAAAATTATGTTTTCAAAATATGAATAGTCACAGGATGTCAAATGTCTTCAAAAATGATAAAGTGGCAAGACTGCTAACTGTCAGCTATGACATTACTGCATGAAATTCAAACTGCCAAAATATTTGCACATAAAGATGAAAGAATCTGAATTTTTTTTATTATTTAGAAATTATTTTCTCCAAAACCCCATCCTAAATATTCCAAAAATTTCATGGTACGTTAGTTGGCCATTGTACTTACAGAACATACAATCAGAGTGGGCAATACTTGCCTATACAAAATGTCAGAAATTTTTTAGGTAGACCTAGCTCTACTTTCAAGGTCAAAAAAAATCATGGACACTCAAATACTTAATTTGATCGCTGATTTTAGGTAAATGTCATGCAAAATGGGCCTTTCTGAATCAAAATAATTACTTTATCAATATAATGGAAGGAAACATTCCACGTATATGTGCGTGTGTGCGAGTGTATACCTGTCCTTTTTTCCCCCTAAGGTAAGTCTTTCCGCTCCCGGGATTGGAATGACTCCTTACCCTCTCCCTTAAAACCCACTTCCTTTCGTCTTCCCCTCTCCTTCCCTCTTTCCTGATGAGGCAACAGTTTGTTGCGAAAGCTTGAATTTTGTGTGTATGTTTGTGTGTCTATCGACCTGCCAGCGCTTTTGTTCGGTAAGTCACCTCATATAAAATAATTACTTTACAATATTATATGTGAGCTTAAACACAATTCATAATTTTGTTCAAAAGCATCTTTTAACAAAAATAGGATACAGAATATTTATACTCATTTTTCTTTTCATGATATTATTCACAAATTATTATTGTCTTCTGTCATGATTTTAATTCCTCATGACTTCCCATGAATTAAAATTGCCTACAATGCAACAATCAACACCGCACTGTTGAAAAGAGTTCACTTTTTTTCTCATCTGCTTCTCACTGAAGTTGTATAGCCAAGCTGAATTTACACACAGACAAGGATGATCCAACAACAGCAGCACTTGGGAGATGGGAACTGCACACTGATCTGTTGACAATGGCCACTTTAAAGCATTAGCAGGACCATGAGGTGTCATAAGGGAGACGGTTATACCTTGCAGCTCATTAGAGAGACTTGTATCATCTTTCCCACCTACCACTGATTGACATACACACAAGAAATGAAGTGGCTCAATACAAATTCTTCTAATGTATACTGTGGTCTCTGCATCTCACACACAGTAACCGGCTGCATTTCATGGAGAACCAGTTTTGCCATGTATGTGCCACTCCTCGATACAACCCAGTATTAGAATTCCTGTACTACAGTGTTGACCAAGCTCAAAGCTGAAAGCGGTTTTTAAAATGAGATGCTGCACCATCAGTCACATACACATGTTTAGGAAATGCATGGCCTCTAGATTCTATGTCATCAATTACCATGCTGACAGTGTAGCATGCACACACACTGACATGAATGAGATCAACACTGACAATAGCAAAACAGCGTGATCTTCCAAGGAAGGGAGCAACAACTGTGAATATTGAACTGGTGATGTGTGCCAGTGGTAACTTTGAATTTCATTCTGCAAAGCAACTAACCAGTTCTCAGCAGAGTTGAAATGAACTAATGTGTAAGTATTTTGGGATGTGGCTGATTTTACTTCTGCGATGGCCTGTCTGGGAATCCTACAGATATGATTGTGAGCTATTCCTTTCATGACCCAATGCCTCCCTAACCTCTGTAACAAACTTCTCCAACTCTACTGTGTTCTTCACTAACTCTCCTCCCTCCCACAATGCATAGGTTAAATCATTATCGATATCCTGAGGGTGTTATGCTTTGTCATCACTTCAGCACCACGACACATTGCACACTCCCACAACCAACATTTATCTTGCTGCTCATGACATATACACAAAAGCATCAGGTCCATCTCTGCTTACTCCTTTCCTGTGACACTGCTTACGGCAAAACAAACAAGTTTTAAATTAGTGCAGGAAATACATGAGCATATATCCTTCACTGACTGGCATTTTACCCATTTTGGTTGTAAGGGTAGAATTTTGTGAGAACAATTTTTAAATTCGGGTTCTCTGTTTTCACGTTTTCACCATTTTCACTAACAGACATAACACCAGCCTGGTTAGGACTTTTCCTGCTGCAATCTTTGTCATCACTTAGGTAATATTCCAGAGCAACAGTAAGTGTATCATCTTCCAATGGATGCCCACAGTAAGAATCTGGGCATGCCCAAATACCTTTCTCATTCTTTATTTTACAAGTTTTTGAAACAACAATGCGAGGAAGCGGGTATGTACTTCTGTATCTGCTGCTTACAGTAACTACATGGTATCAATGTCAGTAACTGTACCTTCTCAGTATAGGTGGCTGTTGAGAGAGCAGTATTTTATGTTTTGAAACCACATAACATTTCCTGCATACATCATTATCCACAGGTTCTGCGCCAAGTACATCTGCATTTACACTTCAAAAAGTTTTGAAGATGTTGCTTGTGTAAAACTTGTTCCCAAATTCTTTTTACATACTAATTTCTTTGTGTGCTTCTTACCATTCCTGGACGTTTAAGGGGGACACAGTAGGGGCTACAGCAAAAGTAACATTCACTACATCAACAACTTCACACTCAGGAATATAAACATCTACACTGTCTTCTTCAGTCTCACATTCATGTGATGGTGAATGTTCAGGTGGGTTGTCACTGAATTTCTTCTTGTAGTGAGTGTAGCAATTTCTGTACAATGGATGTGGTGCTAATACTGTTACTTGAGGACAAAGATATGTCTGCAATACATCTGATAGATGTCAAACAACTGTGAAGAGTTTTTCCACTTTTCTTAAACACCACCTGCTTGAGTCTTTTTTCATAGTGTACATACCTCACTTTTCACTACAGTATTTCCTCACTCACATCGTATCTAACAAAAAGTTCAAGCCAAACACAAATCTTGATGCAGAATGGTTTATGTGAAAGTTCTCACTCCTTTGTTATAAACAGAAGAGTGCTGGAAACAGTGTTGCCAACATGCATATTTTACACTGGAAATTCAGTGATGCGAAATATGTAGAATGTGGAAGAAATTTTAATACAGAAAAATACTCCCCACTGTGTTTGCACTGGCTGCTAATATATTAACCAAACAATATTTTGTTTAATTCTCGAAAGTTTTCAGTTGGGTGTTTTCGAGTAAACAATTCATAGTAACTCATAAAAATGAATCTTTTACATTTTTAGTAATAAATATTTACATAATGCAGACAGCTGGGGCACAGAATATACTTTTTATAATCACATCAGTAGTATTTGGTAATTTGAGGAAAAAAAGATAACGTTCTGTGATTTTCCAAATTACAAAAAAGTGGAAAAATTTAATTTTGTATTTTCGTCTTAAATTACTAACTTAAAGAATGCTCATAAGCATGAGGGTGCCAACAAAATTTCAACATCCTAGGAGGGAGCTTTAACACAAAATATCTGCTAGGTCTCCAGTACTTTTGGTGTTTTTGTTTTCTACTGTTCTAAAAGTTATTTACAAAATATACCTTTTTCAAAGGGTCATATCATTTATAAAAATTAATATAAAACAAAAATACTTTTATTTCTTAACACTTATGATACAGAGGTCTAATATATATTTTTCCCAGAGAAATTCGTGACCACTAGTTAACATGACCTGTATGATGTGAGATGAAATAACCCTCATGCTAAATGAAATGAGAGTTTCTTAATTTTATACAATTACTTTATAATTTATTTTGATTACAATAAAATTTAATTTGTTATTTTTTGAGCAATATCATTTCAGATGCCAGTTCACACTACATTGCAAAATCAGAATTCTAAAACAAAACTAGTTGTTTTGCCAACTCTCATGATCCTTCCTCAGGGCATCTGAAACCAGTTTCCCAAAATTGGTTCCTCTAAACACTGTCAAACGGATGGGAATCTGTGTCCCTTAACGAGTCTTGAGCAAAATAGGCAAATTCTCAAGAATCTTAAGTTATAATTATTTAGTAAATACAGTCGTTGTTGTGGTCTTCAGTCCACAGACTGGTTTGATGCAGCTCTCCATGCTACTCTATCCTGTGCAAGCTTCTTCATCTCCCAGTACCTACTGCAACCTACATCCTTCTGAATCTGCTTAGTGTATTGATCTCTTGGTCTCCCTCTACGATTTTTACCCTCCACGCTGCCCTCCAATGCTAAATTTGTGATCCCTTGATGCCTCAGAACATGACCTACCAACCGATCCCTTCTTCTAGTCAAGTTGTGCCACAAACTTCTCTTCTCCCCAATCCTATTCAATACCTCCTCATTAGTTACATGATCTACCCACCTTATCTTCAGCATTCTTCTGTAGCACCACATTTCGAAAGCTTCTATTCTCTTCTTGTCCAAACTGGTTATCGTCCATGTTTCACTTCCATACATGGCTACACTCCATACAAATACTTTCAGAAACGACTTCCTGACACTTAAATCTATACTCGATGTTAACAAATTTCTCTTCCTCAGAAACGATTTCCTTGCCATTGCCAGTCTGCATTTTATATTCTCTCTACTTCGACCATCATCAGTTATTTTGCTCCCCAAACAGCAAAACTCCTTTACTACTTTAAGTGTCTCATTTCCTAAACTAATCCCCTCAGCATCACCCGATTTAATTTGACTACATTCCATTATCCTCGTTTTGCTTTTGTTGATGTTCATCTTATATCCTCCTTTCAAGACACTGTCCATTCCGTTCAACTGCTCTTCCAAGTCCTTTGCTGTCTCTGATAGAATTACAATGTCATCGCCGAACCTCCAAGTTTTTACTTCTTCTCCATGAATTTTAATACCTACTCCGAATTTTTCTTTTGTTTCCTTTACTGCTTGCTCAATATACAGATTGAATAACATCAGGGAGAGGCTACAACCCTGTCTCACTCCTTTCCCAACCACTGCTTCCCTTTCATGCCCCTCGACTCCTAACTGCCATCTGGTTTCTGTACAAATTGTAAATAGCCTTTCGCTCCCTGTATTTTACCCCTGCCACCTTCAGAATTTGAAAGAGAGTATTCCAGTTAACGTTGTCAAAAGCTTTCTCTAAGTCTACAAATGCTAGAAACATAGGTCTGCCTTTTCTTAATCTTTCTTCTAAGATAAGTCGTAAGGTTAGTATTGCCTCACGTGTTCCAACATTTCTACGGAATCCAAACTGATCTTCCCCGAGGTCCGCTTCTACCAGTTTTTCCATTCGTCTGGAAAGAATTCGCGTTAGTATTTTGCAGCTGTGACTTATTAAACTGATAGTTCGGTAATTTTCACATCTGTCAACACCTGCTTTCTTTGGGACTGGAATTATTATATTCTTCTTGAAGTCTGGGTATTTCGCCTGTCTCATACATCTTGCTCACCAGATGGTAGAGTTTTGTCATGACTTGCTCTCCCGAAGCCATCAGTAGTTCTAATGGAATGTTGTCTACTCCCGGGGCCTTGTTTCGACTCAGGTCTTTCAGTGCTCTGTCAAACTCTTCACGCAGTATCTTATCTCCCATTTCATCTTCATCTACATCCTCTTCCATTTCCATAATATTGTCCTCAAGTACATCGCCCTTGTATAAACCCTCTATATACTCTTTCCACCTTTCTGCCTTCCCTTCTTTGCTTAGAACTGGATTGCCATCTGAGCTCTTGATATTCATACAAGTGGTTCTCTTCTCTCCAAAGGTCTCTCTAATTTTCCTGTAGGCAGTATCTATCTTACCCCTAGTGAGACAAGCCTCTACATCCTTACATTTGTCCTCTAGCCATCCCTGCTTAGCCATTTTGCACTTCCTGTCGATCTCATTTTTGAGACGTTTGTATTCCTTTTTGCCTGCTTCATTTACTGCATTTTTATATTTTTTCCTTTCATCAATTAAATTCAATATTTCTTCTGTTACCCAAGGATTTCTACTAGCCCTCGTCTTTTTACCTACTTGATCCTCTGCTGCCTTCACTACTTCATCCCTCAGAGCTACCCATTCTTCTTCTACTGTATGTCTTTCCCCCATTCCTGTCAATTGTTCCCTTATGCTCTCCCTGAAACACTCTACAACCTCTGGTTCTTTCAATTTCTCCAGGTCCCATCTCCTTAAATTCCCGCCTTTTTGCAGTTTCTTCAGTTTCAATCTGCAGTTCATAACCAATAGATTGTGGTCAGAGTCCACATCTGCCCCTGGAAATGTCTTACAATTTAAAACCTGGTTCCTAAATCTCTGTCTTACCATTATGTAATCTATTTGATACCTTTTAGTATCTCCAGGATTCTTCCAGGTATACAACCTTCTTTCATGATTCTTGAACCAAGTGTTAGCTATGATTAAGTTATGCTCTGTGCAAAATTCTACAAGGCGGCTTCCTCTTTCATTTCTTCCCCCCAATCCATATTCACCTACTATGTTTCCTTCTCTCCCTTTTCCTACTGACGAATTCCAGCCACCCATGACTATTAAATTTTCATCTCCCTTCACTACCTGAATAATTTCTTTTATCTCGTCATACATTTCATCAATTTCTTCATCATCTGCAGAGCTAGTTGGCATATAAACTTGTGCTACTGTAGTAGGCATGGGCTTTGTGTCTATCTTGGCCACAAAAATGCGTTCACTATGCTGTTTGTAGTAGCTAACCCGCACTCCTATTTTTTTATTCATTATTAAACCTACTCCTGCATTACCCCTATTTGATTTTGTATTTATAACCCTGTAATCACCTGACCAAAAGTCTTGTTCCTCCTGCCACCGAACTTCACTAATTCCCACTATATCTAACTTTAACCTATCCATTTCCCTTTTTAAATTTTCTAACCTACCTGCCCGATTAAGGGATCTGACATTCCACGCTCCGATCCGTAGAATGCCAGTTTTCTTTCTCCTGATAACGACGTCCTCTTGAGTAGTCCCCACCCGGAGATCCGAATGGGGGACTATTTTACCTCTGGAATATTTTACCCAAGAGTACGCCATCATCATTTAATCATACAGTAAAGCTGCATGTCCTCGGGAAAAATTACGGCTGTAGTTTCCCCTTGCTTTCAGCCGTTCGCAGTACCAGCACAGCAAGGCCGTTTTGGTTAATGTTACAACGCCAGATCAGTCAATCATCCAGACTGTTGCCCCTGCAACTACTGAAAAGGCTGCTGCGCCTCTTCAGGAACCACACGTTTGTCTGGCCTCTCAACAGATACCCCTCCATTGTGGTTGCACCTACGGTACGGCCATCTGTATCGCTGAGGCACGCAAGCCTCCCCACCAACGGCAAGGTCCATGGTTCATGGGGGGAGGAAATACAGTCATGGTCACATAAAACTTGTTACTTTAATTCGTGGATGACTGGTTTCAATCTACTACAGAGTTCGTCATCAGATCTATATTCCTTGGTGGCAGTAGGAATCCCCAACGTGGAGAAAGCCTGAAGCAGTGTTCCAAAAAATATCTTAAATGTCAAAGCAATTCAACAAGGATTGAACTGTGATGTCTCCCCTTGATCAGATATGCAAATCAATGTGCTGTTATTGCAGAAACGACTTTCTATGAGTGCCAGTATTGGATTACGCCACATATCAACTAGCTGTCACTGTCTCTGCCTCTTCAAGAGGTTGTCATGCACACAAAACAGTCACCAGCAGGATCTGTGGTTGGTATGGGTGTAGTGTGTAGTTGCACCGACTCTGCACGTGTGTGTGTGTGTGTGTGTGTGTGTGTGTGTGTGTGTGTGTGCGCGCGCGCTCTGCCGTCTAATTCTGATGAAGGCCTTACTGGCCGAAAGCTATTATTTGAGTCTTTTTGTTGTGCCTAGAACGTTTGCAGAGCAGCTGTGCTAACTGTAATTAAAATGATGTACTGACATCTTAGCACAAGTTTGTCCTCCTTTTAGGAGATCTGCCTTCCCAGATAACAGCCTGTCTGCTCCACCAATACACTGGACAGCAGCAATATCTCCTTTGGGTGACATGCTCTCCCACAAGGTAGTGCAGCCATTCCAAAGTGAGGCAGCAGCATCATGAACATGTGGCGACGTTACTGCTCCAAGAAACTGGTGTAGTTGCAGTCCTAAATAAGAGGATAGCTTACTCAAGCAATGTAATTGCTGCTCAATCATAGCGAGGTATAGCAATCAGTTGTTGTTGTTGTTGTGGTCTTCAGTCCTGAGACTGGTTTGATGCAGCTCTCCATGCTACTCTATCCTGTGCAAGCTTTTTCATCTCCCAGTACCTACTGCAACCTACATCCTTCTGAATCTGCTTAGTGTATTCATCTCTTGGTCTCCCTCTACGATTTTTACCCTCCACGCTCCCCTCCAATACTAAATTGGTGATCCCTTGATGCCTCAGAACATGTCCTACCAACCGATCCCTTCTTCTGGTCAAGTTGTGCCACAAACTTCTCTTCTCCCCAATCCTATTCAATACTTCCTCATTAGTTATGTGATCTACCCATCTAATCTTCAGCATTCTTCTGTAGCACCACATTTCGAAAGCTTCTATTCTCTTCTTGTCCAAACTGGTTATCGTCCATGTTTCACTTCCATACATGGCTACACTCCATACAAATACTTTCAGAAACGACTTCCTGACACTTAAATCAATACTGGATGTTAACAAATTTCTCTTCTTCAGAAACGCTTTCCTTGCCATTGCCAGCCTACATTTTATATCCTCTCTACTTCGACCATCATCAGTTATTTTGCTCCCCAAATAGCAAAACTCCTTTACTACTTTAAGTGCCTCATTTCCTAATCTAATTCCCTCAGCATCACCCGACTTAGACTACATTCCATTATCCTTGTTTTGCTTTTGTTGATGTTCATCTTATATCCTCCTTTCAAGACACTGTCCATTCCATTCAACTGCTCTTGCAAGTCCTTTGCTGTCTCTGACAGAATTACAATGTCATCGGCGAACCTCAAAGTTTTTACTTCTTCTCCATGAATTTTAATACCTACTCCGAATTTTTCCTTTGTTTCCTTTACTGCTTGCTCAATATACAGATTGAACAACATCGGGGAGAGGCTACAACCCTGTCTTACTCCCTTCCCAACCACTGCTTCCCTTTCATGTCCCTCGACCCTTACAACTGCCATCTGGTTTCTGTACAAATTGTAAATAGCCTTTCGCTCCCTGTATTTTACCCCTGCCACCTTTAAAATGTGAAAGAGAGTATTCCAGTCAACATTGTCAAATGCTTTCTCTAAGTCTACAAATGCTAGAAACGTAGGTTTGCCTTTCCTTAATCTTTCTTCTAAGATAAGTCGTAAGGTCAGTATTGCCTCACGTGTTCCAGTGTTTCTACGGAATCCAAACTGATCTTCCCCGAGGTTGGCTTCTACTAGTTTTTCCATTCGTCTGTAAAGAATTCGTGTTAGTATTTTGCAGCTGTGACTTATTAAGCTGATAGTTCGGTAATTTTCACATCTTTCAACACCTGCTTTCTTTGGGATTGAAATTATAATATTCTTCTTGAAGTCTGAGGGTATTTCGCCTGTCTCATACATCTTCCTCACCAGACGGTAGAGTTTTGTCAGGACTGGCCCTCCCACGGCCGTCAGTAGTTCCAATGGAATATTGTCTACTCCGGGGGCCTTGTTTCGACTCAGGTCTTTCAGTGCTCTGTCAAACTCTTCACGCAGTATCGTATCTCCCATTTCATCTTCATCTACATCCTCTTCCATTTCCATAATATTGTCCTCAAGTACATCGCCCTTGTATAGACCCTCTATATACTCCTTCCACCTTTCTGCCTTCCCTTCTTTGCTTAGAACTGGATTGCCATCTGAGCTCTTGATATTCATGCAAGTAGTTCTCTTTTCTCCAAAGGTCTCTTTAATTTTCCTGTAGGCGGTATCTATCTTACCCCTAGTGAGATAGGCCTCTACATCCTTACATTTGTCCTCTAGCCATCCTTGTTTAGCCATTTTGCACTTCCTGTCGATCTCATTTTTGAGACGTTTGTACTCCTTTTTGCCTGTTTCACTTACTGCATTTTTATATTTTCTCCTTTCATCAATTAATTTCAATATTTCTTCTGTTACCCAAGGATTTCTACTAGCCCTCGTCTTTTTACCTACTTGATCCTCTGCTGCCTTCACTACTTCATCCCTCAAAGCTACCCATTCTTCTTCTACTGTATTTATTTCCCCCATTCCTGTCAATTGCTCCCTTATGCTCTCCCTGAATCTCTGTACAACCTCTGGTTCTTTTAGTTTATCCAGGTCCCATCTCCTTAAATTCCCACCTTTTTGCAGTTTCTTCAGTTTTAATCTACAGGTCATAACCAATAGATTGTGGTCAGAGTCCACATCTGCCCCTGGAAATGTCTTACAATTTAAAACCTGGTTCCTAAATCTCTGTCTTACCATTATATAATCTATCTGAAACCTTTTAGTATCTCCAGGGTTCTTCCATGTATACAACCTTCTTTCATGATTCTTAAACCAAGTGTTAGTTATGATTATGTTGTGCTCTGTGCAAAATTTGACCAGGCGGCTTCCTCTTTCATTTCTGTCCCCCAATCCATATTCACCTACTATGTTTCCTTCTCTCCCTTTTCCTACACTCGAATTCCAGTCACCCATGACTATTAAATTTTCGTCTCCCTTCGCAATCTGAATAATTTCTTTTATTTCATCATACATTTCTTCAATTTCTTCGTCATCTGCAGAGCTAGTTGGCATATAAACTTGTACTACTGTAGTAGGCGTGGGCTTCGTATCTATCTTGGCCACAATAATGCGTTCACTATGCTGTTTGTAGTAGCTTACCCGCATTCCTATTTTCCTATTCATTATTAAACCTACTCCTGCATTACCCCTATTTGATTTTGTGTTTATAACCCTGTAGTCACCTGACCAGAAGTCTTGTTCCTCCTGCCACCGAACTTCACTAATTCCCACTATATCTAACTTCAACCTATCCATTTCCCTTTTTAAATTTTCTAACCTAGGGATCTGACATTCCACGCTCCGATCCGTAGAACGCCAGTTTTCTTTCTCCTGATAACGACATCCTCTTGAGTAGTCCCTGCCCGGAGATCCGAATGGGGGACTATTTTACCTCCGGAATATTTTACCCATGAGGACGCCATCATCATGTAATCATACAGTAAAGCTGCATGCCCTCGGGAAAAATTACGGCTGTAGTTTCCCCTTGCTTTCAGCCGTTCGCAGTACCAGCACAGCAAGGCCGTTTTGGTTATTGTTACAAGGCCAGATCAGTCAATCATCCAGGCTGTTGCCCTTGCAACTACTGAAAAGGCTGCTGCGCCTCTTCAGGAACCACACGTTTGTCTGGCCTCTCAACAGATACCCCTCCGTTGTGGTTGCACCTACGGTACGGCTATCTGTATCGCTGAGGCACGCAAGCCTCCCCACCAACGGCAAGATCCATGGTTCATGGGGGGGGAGGATAGCAATCAGTAGGACAGCAGTTATGCCACTGTTCTCTCAGTACACTAACACATTCATTTATAAAAATATATTACAATTATTTTTTGTCAGGCAGTGTTTTGTTTAACCCCAGTTAGCTGACTTTCCAGTGTGATTATAGCATACAAATAGCAGCAAACATGCATCTTTCTTTCAATACTCATGTTGTAAAGCCAAGTGAAACACACCCAAATACATAGTAATATAATAAGAAACTAAGTGAGTGTCTATAATAGGCAAAAGCACAGAACAGTGCTGTAACTAGTAAAAAGTCACAATGTGGAAATTTGTTTTAAATATTGACATATTTGTGGTAACAAGCAAAAGTAAAACGAAGAGGACAATTAGGCTGCAGAAAATGGAAGAGACCCCTGTTCCATCTTTGAAAGCAGTAAACAGTGTGTTTTGGACCTAATGGTCATGAGCTTTTTTCTTGCGGCAGTTGACAGTGAAAGTCGTAAATGTACTACAAAATCAAGTTTCTTTTGCATTTCAAATAATGGTGTAAATATTATTCTTATACACACAAAATTATGAACTCGCCTATAATTCCAAGCGTCTAATGTTGCAAATTTACACTCCAAAGCATGTCATTTAAATTTCCATAGTTTACAAAAATCATTTCAGGCATTTTAATAAACAGTTTGTTCTCTTCTATATACATGACGTTGAACTTTCGAAATATATTATGTATCTGAAATACAAATGAGAAAAGGCATAGTAATACAGAACATCCGCAGCATTTGTACTATTTTTATGTATTTACTTACATGTGTGTGCACAACATAAATATATATTTTGGTTTTTAGATTCAGTTACAGAGAACTTATCACTGCCTTCAGTTTTTAAAAACTGGATGCAGCATAATCCACGAGTTCAATGCAAGAAAGACAAAAATGGGAATCTGTCAACCCTGTACTGAAGTATGTGAGCTAACGTTAATAGTCACTTTCAACAGACAGCCCATAGAACTGAAAGAAGCTTGAGCTGGCGATGGATTTTCGAACTGGAACCATGGACAAAAGGGGATAAGGTCTCACCCAACGAATACCTTTCATTTTAATTGTATCTAGTATTAAAAAACATGTAAACTCTGAATGTCATTCAATCAACATCATTTTAATTTAAACGAATGGCAGCAAACCGTAACATGGTATAGAAACTATTCAGCACATTAAAAGGCAGTGGTAAGACATGTTTTCCTGACAATGATGAAAATTCCAACTTTATGCCACTTAAAGCCTTGTGCAGAAGATGTGGCACCATCAAATCTTGTTACAAAGAGATATTTATAAATGGCTTCACCACGTTAATCAAAATTAAATTCTAGTGCTGACAGCAACTACACTCATTAAAGAATTATGGACAACATGAAAATTGTGACATGTCCCAAACTGAACACATCTGTCTGCCATCGAAGGAAAATGCAAAGGCTAGTGGATGGGGCATCAAATGTTATGTGATGAAGTTTCAGGTCTGCAGTCACAAATATGCAAAGAAGAGTCTCTAGCATTGTTTCTACATTGTATTACAATCTTAATCTCGATGTGCTGGATGGAACTGAAAAAGCTGTCAGCAAGATAATTTGTTGGAATGAAAGATTTATTAAACATTATGAGGGACTAGCATATATAATGTTAAAAAATTTTATTAACCTATGGTGGATGTTTTATATTTATACATATTTCAATTTTGCAGATGACTAGTATGAATAAAATCTCTAAAGGCTATCAGGGCATATTATAAACAACTGACGCAAATTTGGATGATGATTCTGTTGGCAAGAGAACTGGTAGTTTGGTATCGAGCTAAGCATTAAAATATTTGCTAAGGCTCAAGCACTATTTTAATTTAATAATACTTACAGCACTTCTTCATCGAGCAGAAATTCTAAACGTAGAATTACAGAAGTCTAATTGAAAAATATAGAAAAACAGAACCAGTTACTTATTATTTGAGAGTGCTTCTTGTAATTTCAAAGGTGAAGAAATTTGGTATAAATGTGTTCAAACTGCTGCTGACCTTGATCTTGACAAACCTAAACTTTCATGTCAGCATGAAAAATTCAAAACGTCTCAGTCAAGGGTGTAACAAAAATGTCAAATACAAAACACCTCAATACCTTTCCAGGAAATCACACGAGTTTTTGAAAATTTTCGACTAATTGATTGCATTACTCGCAGAGCTGATTGAACGAGTCAATGAATTTCTTTAAATAATCTGAACAATTTACTCTATGACATTATACAGATCCTGATGAAATTGTAAAATTTTTATAAAGAATCAGTTCAGCAGAAAGAGACTGATAAGCAACAGAAACATATTCTTACAACTTCTGAGAGGGCAAATGAGCAGGCAAAACACATGGAGGCAGTTGTGGAGATTTTTAAAAATTATGAATGGACAAGAGAACTAATATTTCAGAATTTTTGCACTTTGCTTCCCCCCAAATCTTGGACGATATTGATCTAAGGTGTGAAGTTTCTCCTTTTTTCTCTTCAGTTCGAAATTTATTTAGGATCAACAGTATTGCAAAATTGACTATCATATCACTATTTTGCCTGTTTACAATGACATTACCAACAAACTATATTTAGATGATTATTAAATACATTTAATTTGCGACCCACAAAGTGCAGCACAATTTTTCCATTGTGCAAGTGAATTTTTGTACTGAAGAACATTTAATTAAATAAATAATATTTTAAGAATCATTCTGACATTTATTCATCACTGAAAAATCTCCACTGTATGAATTATTATTCTATTTAGAATTTCTAGGAGAGATAGGAACCCTTTTTTAGACATTTACCCACTAAGGCAAAGTATGAACTGCCACATAAGTAAGCACACGTCACGCAAAAATGACTGCCAACTTCGGCAGTTCAGGCCCCAGCTGTTTAAGCTTGTTAGAACCAAGTGCATTTTCTTAAAAAGATTGCACTTATGTTAGTTTGATGCACAGTTTACTCCACTGACATATGTTTATAATGAATTTTCATTTCACATTTGCAGAATTTCAGAGATAGTGACATACAAAGATCATATTGTTCTATGCTTTCACGTAATGTGCAAATATTGTTTGTCCTAAGAATCCTACCATTTATTATTTATTCCATGGATGTGGGATGATATTCATTGTGAAAATACAGAGTGGATTATGCTGTGGGCTAACAAAAATAGTGCACACAATCCTAAAATTCTAACAAGTCTCAATAGCATGGAAACAGAGTCAATATCAACACACACTCCAAAACACTGTATAGTGACACTAAAAAAATGTAAATACCTACAAGAAACAGATGTAAGTCATCTTAACTGAAAATAGCAAACTGGCATAATAAGACTGGTTGTTTAGGCAAATAACGAGTTAATAAAATCCTTGTGCAGCAGAAAATGTGAAAATATTTAACGTCATTAATAATTTATTGAATTCTTAATTAACACAAATATTTTAATCTATAAAATATCTTATTAGTTCATCAATAATCATTATGTTTTTAACTTTACACCTATCTCATAGGGAGCTGCAGCCCATACATATACAGTAAATCCCACCACAAAGCCTGAAGACGAGTCAGTGCTTGTCTGGAAGTGAATAATAAATTGCACCGGAATTGAATGTAGGTTTCATTGAAAAAACAATGGGCACATGACACATTTATATACTAATAGCACACACGAGGACTGGAAACAGAGGTACATGAAGTACCCTCTGCCACACACTGTATGCTTGCTCATGGAGTACAGACATAAATGAAAAGCTGTTATGTTCCAACAGAAGAGAGTTACTAAGAATACAGGTACTGCTACAAATACTATTATGTGGTTTCTGTACAACATTCTGATATTACCTGTGACTATCACTACCTGTAATGCAGCTGCAACTGGTGGGTTGCAGTACTACAGGTCCACCACAAACATCACACGAGGGACAGCTTGACAATAAATATGTTGGCCAACAGATATAAGCCAATATGTTTACAAGATGGCCTACATTGGAATCCACTGGAATTTGTGGCACCAGAATCACCACCTGTGGGGCTTGCAGCAAGTGCTACTGTACCTAACATAAGGCAGGTGTAAATCTGGCAGGCCTGTTCTTATGTAACCACCCTTCACCAGAGAAGGCATTTCCAGCTGCAGTACCAGTTCCAGATGATCGACACTGAAGCACCAATTACAAGCCGCCGAGCAGTCACCAAGGATGACATGACTCTTCAACAACCACAGTATCGTTTAGACTTGGCCATTCAGGGACATATACCACTGGTTGAACTTGGAATCTGCACGAACAGATTGCCATTAGTCAGTGACTAACACCCTGCAGGACTTTGAAATTCTTCATCTCCACCTGTAGGCTTTTCTTCACCAGTGACTAGCAATTTTGTGGAATTTATTCAAAAACTATTTATTGTATATCATCCAGACTTGCTTGGACTTGGGCCTGCAGAGGGCAATTAATTATTAATTGTGCAATGTGTAACTAAAGTGGTTACTGTACTGTACTACCTAGGAATCATTATTTGCATGTTTGTGGTTCCACTTTGATCATTTTGCACTCTGAAACAGCTGATGATATTCTAGTATTCCAATTTATATATTCTGTCAATTTACTGATCATCACTGTATCCTGCCCATTCAATAAGAGTCAAATTGTTATTTTAAAGACTCTCCGAGCACTGTCATAAACATGCTTACATTCTCAACTATCTTAACATGTGTTCTCATTTCCCATATCTAAAGACATAATTTGATTGTCTCACGACAATTTTGTTGGCAGTGCAGACATCACTGGACTGATCATAGAAAAGAAGTGAGGGATTCAGCTTGTAATGTGCAGTAGTCACAGAAACACGCAATTTGGAGCACTCACCTTGCGTTTCTGTCCACGAGGCAGCTCCATCCTGGTGTATAACTCCAGTGATTCTACACCAGGCCAAACTTCAGGAGTGATGGAACCGCACAGCTGTGAGATAAGCGTCAGCTGTTGCTGCTCAGTGTTGCCTTGCATAATAGGGCTTCGTGTCCACATCTCAGCCATAATGCAACCAGCACCCCAGAGGTCAACAGGAGGACCATAGTTCCGGTCACCAAGCAGAAGCTCTGGTGGACGGTACCACAACGTCACTACTCTATTTGTGTACCTGTCCAATGAAAACCAAATCCTGTTAAATCGGAGAGGGAGAGGGGGAGAGAGAGGGAGAGGGAGAGAGAACAGTAGGTGATTTAGATATACTTTTGTAATTTGTAAATCACTATACATCATTCGGCTAGGGGTACACAGTGTTCCAACTGAATTTTATTCTCTTCCAATTTCATTCAAGGATTGTACAAGTGAAATATTATTTCTGGCACATTTCACTGTATGCCAGAGTCTCTCTACTTTGTGTGAATCAAAGGTACGCCCATGGTCTAGGAGTAGCACCTTTGACTAGTAACAAAAACATCCTGGGTTCAAACAAAACCACTGCTTAAATTTTGAATAACAATCGTCAACAAAGGCGGCTGAAGACTTATGGCATAAGAAGTCACGCTCATGGGACTTGTCGACAATGTAAAATTGTTCAAATAGTTCAAAATTGTCAACAAATCTGGAGAAAGCTATGTGAAAATGGGTGACAATACATACAAGAAGCAGTAGGGAACACAAAGACAAAACACCAAGAACAAAGTACTCCAATTAAAAATAGTGAAAGATGCAGTCTTTTGCCCCTACTGTTCGTTCTATACACCGAATAAGCAATGCCGAAAATAAAAGAATATTTCAAGGGTGAATTAAAATACAGGATGAAGGAATATCAACGATACCACTTTGTGATGACACTGGTACCATCAGTGAAGGTGAAGAAGAATTACAGGAACTGTTGAATGGGAACAGTCTTAGCAAGTGCAGAATACAAATTGAGAATAAACCTGAAAAAGACATATTCCAGGCAAGCTGCAAATAGTTTAATTAGTAGTGCTTACTCTTATGAGCTTGTTTCAGCCATAACGCCATTTTCAACTACACCTGTAGATGTAAAATTGTTCAAATACTTCAAAATCATCAACAAAATAGGGGTAAGCTATACAGAAGGGTGGGTGACACACAATATCTAAAAGAAGCATTTGGGAACAATAACATCTACATGGATACTATGCAAATCACATTTAAGTGCCTGGCAGAGGGTTCATTGAACCAGCTTGACAATTCTCTATTATTCCAATCTCGTATAGAGCGCAGAAAGAACGAACATCTATATATTTCCGTACGAGCTCTGATTTCCCTTATTTTTCATGGTGATCGTTTCTCCTTATGTAGGTGAGTGTCAACAAAATATTTTCACATTCAGAGGAGAAAGTTGGTGATTGGAATTTCGTGAGAAGATTCTGTCGCAATGATAAACACCTTTCTTTTAATGATGTCCAGCCCAAATCCTATCTCATTTCAGTGACACCCTCTCCCATATTTCACGATAATACAAAACGTGCTGCCCTTCTTTGAACTTTTTTGATGTGTTTTATCTGGTCAGGATCTCACACCACGCAGCAGTCAGCAGTATTCTAAAAGAGGGTGGACAAGTGTAGTGTAGGCAGTCTCATTAGTAGATCGATTACGTTTTCTAAGTGTCCTGCCAATAAAACACAGTCTTGTTAGCCTTCCCCACAACATTTTTTGTGTGTTCCTTCCAATTTAAGTTGTTCGTAATTGTAATTCCTAGGTATGTAATTGAATTTATGGCCTTTATATTTGACTGATTTATCATGTAACCGAAGTTTAACGGATTCCTTTTAGCACTCATGTGGATGACTTCACACTTTCCGTTGTTTAGGGTCAACTGCCAATTTTTGCACCATCCAGATATCTTTTCTAAATCTTTTTGGAATTTTTTTTGATATTCTGATGATTTTATTAGTCAACAGACGACAGCATCATCTGCAAACAACCTAAGACGGCTTGCTCAGATTGTCCCTCAAATCGTTTACTTAGATAAGTAACAGCAAAGGCCTATAATGCTATCTTGGGAAACGCCAGAAATCACTTCCGTTTTACTTGATGACTTTCCGTCAATAACACGGAAACACTAAGAACAAAGTGCTTGGACAATATGTATATATAAAGACAGCTAAACTGACAGTTTATTCTCACTGATGCTTTATCTTTACAAAATAACCTTTGCTAGTCAGAGATGTTAGTTGTGTTTCACTGCTATTATAATTTTGTTATGAATCTATCTGTAGTTAACTTTTGTTTTCATTTACTGTGTATTTTTATCCGCCCCGATTTCCAAATCGAAACAAAATTTTCTAGATGTTTCTTGTGCATATATATTTCTAACTCTTCCAGAATGTTCATAGTGTGTCCTTTTTTGTTTTGTGTAGAACTTTTAATAAGATTTTGGGTTTTTAGGTGTAGGTGAAAGCTGAACTGATTGCTGCCATAATTTCTTGCACGTACTTTAATGCTGAAGGTTCATTCCATTTGACCGATACAAAATTTAGCGCATTTGTTGCACACAATTTTGTGTATGTCTGGGTAGGTAAAAATCATTAATTTTGGTTTTTCCAGATCAAATTTTTGTCTTTGGATTGGCATTATTTGGAATGCTAGTTTTATGTTTCTTTAAGATTTGGACAATTTTAGTCAATATTTGTCCTGCATATATTGTCTGTACATAAGTTGCTTTTTGTTTTGTTTGGTTTTCTTTTGTTAATTTTTATGTCCTTGTGTATGGTTTTGTTTTTAGGTTTCATGTGTTTTCCACACAGTTCGTGCACTATATCTGGGTTGAAATTATTTTGTTGAGCTATATTGGAGTACTGTAAGCTCATATTCAAGTGGTACACTGATTATTCAATTGATCATCAAGTTAAAGTAGGCGTATTTTTGAGGATTTTAGGTGACTAGGACTTCCATCAATTATGTTGCCTGTAGGTTCCAAACAACTGATAATTGTTAATGATGTTTATTTTTAGATTGAGAAAGCTTATAATTATATTATAGATAACATTACTACAGCACTGAAATGCTGTAAACATAAAGCATCAACAAGAATAAATTGTCAATCTAGCCTTCAAAAGCACATCACAAAAAATTTCTACAAAAATGAAAATTACACAACTTATAAAAATCTAGTAACAAATAGACAGCCGACAGATTACTCACTGATGCAATATGGCCACCTATTCCAACTAACCCATAAGTAGACTAACTGTAACATCTACAGGTTCACTTGACAAAGGTGCTATAGCTGAAACAAACCTGTAGTAAGGAGTAAGCACTACTAATTGAGCTATTTGTAGCTTTCCTGGAATAGTTCATCATAAAATGTCAGATTATGATGTATTCCATGCTGGAGGCCAGGCCGAAAAGAGTTAAGGAATTCTGCTGCGTTGGAATCAAAATAACTCCTGATGCGCAAAGCAAGAAGGATACGATCGACATTATTTCCTGCCTGTCTGACAACGTAAAATGTGCAACCCAGCAGTTTAGTGGACAAACAGCAGCCTGAGGATGTTTAAAGAATGAAAGCAGTCTTAAAAAATATTTAAAAAATAAAAAATATACTTTCAATTATACAGCTGAGATGGTTTTCATTAATCACTAATATTAATTTTTTTATGGTTTTAGGCACCTTTTCAGTAGTTGCAGGGGCAACAGTCTGGATGATTGACTGATCTGGCCTTGTAACACTAACCAAAACGGCCCTGCTGTGCTGGTACTGCGAACGGCTGAAAGCAAGGGGAAACTACAGCCGTAATTTTTCCCGAGGGCATGCAGCTTTACTGCATGGTTAAATGATGATGGCATCCTCTTGGGTAAAATATTCTGGAGGTAAAATAGTCCCCCATTCAGATCTCCGGGTGGGGACGTCATTATCAGGAGAAAGAAAATTGGCGTTCTACGGGTCTGATCGTGAAATGTCAGATCCCTTAATCGGGCAGGTAGGTTAGAAAATTTAAAAAGAGAAATGGATACGTTAAAGTTAGATATAGGGGGAATTAGTGAAGTTCGGTGGCAGGAGGAACAAGACTTCTGGTCAGGTGAATACAGGGTTATAAATACAAAATCAAATAGGGGTAATGCAGGAGTAGGTTTAATACTAAATAAAAAAAATAGGAGTGCGGATAAGCTACTACCAACAGCATAGTGAACACATTTTGTGGCCAAGATAGATATGAAGACCACGCCTGCCACAGTAGCACAAGTTTATACGCCAACTACCTCCGCAGATGATGAAGAGATTGATGAAATGACTGACGAGATAAAGAAATTATTCAGATAGTGCAGGGAGACGAAAATTTCGATAGTAGGAAAAGGAAGAGGAGGAAATGTAGTAGGTGAATATGGACTGGGGGTTAGAAATGAAAGAGGAAGCCACCTGGTAGAGTTTTGCACAGCGCATAACTTAATCATAGCTAACACTTGGTTCAAGAATCATGAAAGAAGGTTGTATACATGGAAGAAGCCTGGAGATACTAAAAGGTATCAGACAGATTATATAATGGTAAGACAGAGATTTAGGAACCAGGTTTTAAATTTTAAGACATTTCCAGGGGCAGATGTGGACTGACCACAATCTATTGCTTATGAACTGCAAAAAGGTGGGAATTTAAAGAGATGGGACCTAGTAGAAATCCTTCAGTAACAAAAGAAATATTGAATTTAATTGCCGAAAGGAGAAAATATAAAAATGCAGTAAATGAAGCAGGCAAAAAGGAATACAAACGTCTCAAAAATGAGATCGACAGGAAGTGCAAAATGGCTAAGCAGGGATGGCTAGAGGACAAATGTAAGGATGTAGAGGCTTATCTCACTAGGGGTAAGATAGATACTGCCTACAAGAAAATTAAAGAGACCTTTGGAGATAAGAGATGGAAACCCAGTTCTAAGCAAAGAAGGGAAAGCAGAAAAGTGGGAGTATATAGAGGGTCTATACAAGGGCGATGTACTTGAAGACAATATTATCGAAATGGAAGGGGATGTAGATGAAGATTAAATGGGAGAGATGATACTGCGTGAAGAGTTTGACAGAGCACTGAAAGACCTGAGTAGAAACAAGGCCCCGGGAGTAGACAACATTCAATTATAACTGCTGACAGCTTTGGGAGAGCCAGTCCTGACAAAACTCTACCATCTGGTGAGCAAGATGTACAAGACAGGCGAAATACCATCAGAGTTCAAGAAGAATGTAATAATTCCAATCCCAAAGAAAGCACGTGTTGACAGATGTGAAAATCACCTAACTATCAGTTTAATAAGTCATGGCTGACAAATACTAACGCAAGTTCTTTACAGACGAATGGAAAAACTGGTAGAAGCCAACCTCGGGGAAGATCAGTTTGGATTCCATAGAAACACTGGAACACGTGAGGCAATACTGACCCTACAACTTATCTTAGAAGATAAATTAAGGAAAGGCGAACATACGTTTCTAGCATTTGTAGACTTAGAGAAAGCTTTTGACAATGATGACTGGAATACTCCCTTTCAAATTCTAAAGGTGGCAGGGGTAAAATACAGGGAGCGAAAGGCTATTTACAATTTGTACAGAATCCAGATGGCAGTTATAAGAGTCAAGGGGCACGAAAGGCAAGCAGTGGTTGGGAAGGGAATGAGACAGGGTTGTAGCCTCTCCCCGATGTTATTCAACCTGTATATTGAGCAAGCACGAAAGGAAACAAAAGAAAAATTCGGAGTAGGTATAAAATCCATGGAGAAGAAATAAAAACTTTGAGGTTCGCCGATGACATTTTAATTCTGTCAGAGACAGCAAAGGACCTGGAAGAGCAGCTGAACGGAATGGACAGTGTCTTGAAAGGAGGATATAAGATGAACATCAACAAAAGCAAAATGAGGATAATGGAGTGCAGTCGAGTTAACTTGGGTGATGCTAAGGGAATTACATTAGCAAATGAGACACTTAAAGTAGTAAAGGAGTTTTGCTGTTTGGGGAGCAAAATAACTGATGATGGTCAAAGTAGAGAGAATATAAAATGTAGACTGGCAATGGCAAGAAAAGTGTTTCTGAAGAAGAGAAATTTGTTAACATTGAGTATAGATTTAAGTGTCAGGAAGTCGTTTCTGAAAGTATTTGTATGGCGTGTAGCCATGTATGGAAGTGAAACATGGACGATAAATAGTTTGGACAGGAAGAGAATAGAAGCTTTCGAAATGTGGTGCTACAGAAGAATGCTGAAGATTAGATGGGTAGATCATGTAACTAATGAGGAGGTATTGAATAGGCTTGGGGAGAAGAAGAGTTCGTGGCACAACTTGACTAGAAGAAGGGATCGGTTGGTAGGAAATGTTCTGAGGCATCAAGGGATCACCAATTTAGTACTGGAGGGCAGCATGGAGGGTAAAAATCAAAGAGGGAGACCAAGAGATGAATACACTAAGCAGACTCAGACGGATGTAGGCTGCAGTACGTACTGGGAGATGAAGAAGCTTGCACAGGATAGAGTGGCATGGAGAGCTGCAGCAAACCAGTTTCTGGACTGAAGACCACCACCACCACCACCACCACCACCACCACCACCACCACCACAACAACAACAACAACGTTTTAGGGCGCAGAACTGCTACAGTCATTAGCGCCCGGTCTGTGACTTTTTGCTCCTGGGATTGGAATGACTCCTTACCCTCTCCCTTAAAACCCACATCCTTTCATCTTTCCCTTTCCTTCCCTCTTTCCTTACGAAGCAACCTTGGGTTGCTAAAGCTTGAAATTTGTGTGCGTGTATTTTTTATTTTGTCTAACTACCAGCGCTTTCTTGTTTGGTAAGTCACAGCATCTTGGTTTTGGAAGATATACCAGGCGACAGCTGTAGACGGGCACGTAGCGGAGTAAAATAGGGGCACTCAAGTACAAGGTGTCTCACCGTCCACAGTTGAGAGCAGTGGGGACAAAGTGGGGTAAGATCGCCACTTAAAAGATGTTAGTGGCTAAAACGACAGTGCCCTATCAGGAGTGTAGTTAAAATTACCTCCTCCCATCAATGAGTTCGGGAGGAAGAAGTTCAAGCCCAGGGAAGAGCTTTCACGTTCCGCAATTTATTATTGGGAAATGTAGACCAATGTGCGTGCCATAAAAGAGTAACACAATGACAAAGCATTCTGTCGATTGGCGAAGGGAACCATGCGAACAGCAGGCTGAAGGGAGACTGCGGCCTTGGCCGCTATATCGGCCGCCTCATTTCCACGGATACCAACATATCCTGGGATCCAGAGGAACGCCACAGAGATGCCGAGCAAGTGGAGGCAGTCCTGAATCCGGTGGACCAGAGGGTGGACAGGGTAAAGAGCTTTGAGATTGGGGAGAGAGCTGAGCAAATCTGAGCATATAATATACTGAAGCCACTGATGGCGACGGATGTATTTGATAGCCTGGATAACAGCATAAAGCCCCGCAGTAAAAACCGAACACTGATCGGGAAGCTGAAATCAATTGGGGTGTCACCAACAATATAGGCACTCCCAACACCAAATGATGTTTTGAGCCATCAGTGTAAATAAATGTGGCATCCTTCATTTGTGTGCATAGAGCAGCAAATGTCCGACTAACAAAAGAAGGGGTACCGTCCTTTGGAAGCTGACAAAGGTCAAGGAGCAGGCAGGTCCGGGGCCGAAGCCAAGGCGGTGCTGTACCCCCAGATGTCAAGAAAGTTTTAGGAAAGTGGAAGGAAAGAACATAGCAGTTGATGGACGCTGACTCCCGGTGGTAGTAGAGAGGAAGGGCGGCCTGCACACCCTAAATCCAAGGAGGCATCGAAAAAAGGTAATGGGTTGGATTAGCAAGCATGGAAGACAGATGGCTAGCATAACGACTCAGAAGGACAGCTCACCTATTGGACAGCAGAGGGTCAGCAGTCTCTGCATAAAGGCTCTCCACAGGGCTGGTGTAAAGAGCTCCAGACGCTAAACACAATCCATGGTGGTGGACAGAGTCGAGATGCCAAAGAATAGACGGCCGAGCACAGGAGTAAATTATGCTTCCATAGTCCAATTTTGAGCGCACTAAGGTGCAATAGACACAGAGAAGGACCACTTGGTCCACTCCCCAGGAGGTACCATTGAGAACACGGAGGGTGTTGAGGGATCGCAGACAGCGAGCTGAGAGATAGGAAACGTCAGAGGACCAGCACAGTTTTCTGTCAAACATAAGACCCAAGAATTTAATGATGTCTGCAAAGGGAAGGTTGACAGGGCCTAGATGTAGGCAAGGCGGAAGAAACTCCATAGGACACCAAAAATGGACACAAACTGTCTTACTGGGAGAAAAGCGGAAACCGGTTTCAATGCTCCAAGATTGGAGGCAATCGAGACATCCTTTAAGACAATGTTCAAGAAGGCTGGTCCATTGAGAGCTGTAGTAGATCGCAAAATCGTCCACAAAAAGGGAGCCCAAGATATCGGGAAGGAGAAAATCCATAATTGGATTTATGGCGATGGCAAACAGTACAACACTTAGCACGGTGCCCTGGGATACCCCATTTTCTTGGGAGAAAGTACGGGAGAGAATAGTGTTCACCCGTACTTTAATGAGCGCTCTGCCATAAATTCACAAATAAAAAGGGGCAGCCGACCTCGGAAGCTCCAAGAGAACAGTGTGCGGAGAATGCCTGTCCTCCAACAGGCATCGTATGCTCTCTCCAGACCAAAAATATTGCTACAGTTTGGCATTTCCTGAGACAATTGTTAATGATATAAGTGGAGAGAGCAACAAGATGGTCAACTGCAGAACGATGCTTTCGGAAACCGCATTGGGTAGGTGTTAAAAGACTTCGGGACTCCAGCCACCAGGCTAAACGGCAATTCACCATACGCTCCAAAACCTTACATACACTACTCGTGAGAGAAATGTGGCGATAGCTAGAGGGGATATGTTTGTCCTTTCCAGGTTTTGGAACATGAATGACTATAGCATCCTGCCATCTTCTGGGAAAAGTACTGTCGGTCCAAATACGATTATAAAGGCGAAGAAGGATAACGCAGACTATGTTATGGTAAATGCAGCAACAACTGGATGTGGATACCATCAGGCGGAAGAGCGAGAAGAAGAGAGTACGTGTTGGAGTTCCCGCATGGAGAAAACAGTATTATAGCTCTCGCTATTTTGAGAGGACAAAGCAAGAGGTTGCACTTCTGCTGCACGTTTCTTAGGGAGAAAGGCTGGTGGGTAATTTGAATAGCTCGAAATCTCAGCAAATTGTTGACCCAATGAGTTAGAAATTGCGACGGGGTCCACTAAGGTATCATGCGCGACAGTGAACCCAGAGATCAGGGAGAAACTAGGCACGCCAGATAACAGTCGCATTAGACTCCAAACTTCTGAGAATGGAGTGAAGGTGTTGAAAGATCTAGTAAAGAAGTCCCAGCTCGCCTTCTTGCTATCGTGGATGACGCAACGGCATCGCGCACATAACTGCTTATAGCGGAGACAGTTGGCCAAAGTAGGATGGTGGCGGAAAACGCATGTCGCCGCTCATGTATTGCGTCACAGCACGCCTCTTTCCACCAAGGAACTGGGGGGCGCCTGGGCAAATCGGAGGTGCAAGGTATTGAACGCTCCGCAGCTGTAGGAATAACTTCCATAACAGGAGTGACCTGATCGTCGACGCTAGGAAAGTGACGATCATCGAATGTCGCTAGAGATGTAAAAAGTGTCCAATCGGCTTGGGCAAACTTCCAGTGTCTCAGGCACATAGACGGCAGTTGTGACTGCAATCTAAGGACACATGGAAAATGGTCACTCGAGTGTGTATCAGCAAGAGTGAACCATTCAAAGTGCCGAGATAGCTGAACAGTACCAACCAAAAGGTCCAAATGAGAGAAATTCATCATGGAGGCAGACAAAAATGTAGGTTCCCCAGTGTTGAGGCAAACAAGATCTGATTGATGGAGGACATGAATCAATACATAGGGAGCCTCGCGGACAAGGACGCGGAGATCCCTAAAGCGGGTGGTGGGCACTGAAGTCCCCTACAAGCAAATAGGGGGCGGGAGCTGACCAAGGAGATCTGCTCGTGCCATCAGTGTGGATGATGGAACGTATACGGTACAAAGAGAGAAGGTGTATCCAGAAAGGGAAAGACGGACAGCAACAGTTTGGAACGAACTGTTTAAGGGGATTGGGTAATGGACAGTATCATGGAGAAGAATCTTAAGTCCCCCATGTGCTGGAGTGCCATCAATAGAGGGGAAATCAAACCGGACTGACTGAAAATGAGGGAAAACAAAGCAATTGTGGGGACGGAGCTTTGTTTCCTGAAGACAGAAGATGACCGGCGAGTAGCATCATAAGAGGATCAATAATTCATCCCGATTGGCTCTAATGCCGCGGATATTCCAATGGATAATTGACATAGGGTGGACAAAAAAGGGAAGAATATTACCACAGTTGCTCTCAACTCAACGACTGTTGAGAGCCGGCAGCAGACAGCGTGGAACGGCATTCAGCCAAAGGCAGAAAGATCCTGATCCATGGGTTGTTCAGGGGCAGCTGATGCCACCAACAATCGGCCGCCAATAGTGGTCCTTGGCGACACAGAAGACGGCCGAGGGCGATCACCACCAAGTGGCACTGTAGATGAGACATGCCGTGGCGGAGGAGAGGAATTTCGTTTCTTATGAGCCTTCTTGGAAACAGGACGATGAGATGAGGGAGGAATTGAGGGTTGTGAAGTCGGGGTACGTAAAAAATCTTCGCGAGTAGGCTCTTTTTTGCAAGCTCGGAGTCCCGTGCTTGCCACACATGTATGCACAAAAAGAGTTGTGGATCCCCCTGGGGGATTAATATTAGTGTCATCTGTCGTACTCAACATGATCAAGAGGACATAAAAAAACATACTAGCACAGGCAAAGATGACAATTATGGCCAAGAGAAGTCTACTGGTATCACACACACACACACACACACACACACACAGTGAGAGAGAGAGAGTGTGTGTGTGTGTGTGTGTGTGTGTGTGTGTGTGTGTGTGTGTGTGTGTGTGTGTGTGTGTGTGTGTGTGTGTGCGAGCGAGCGAGCGAGCGCGCGCGCGCGCGCGCGCTCGCTCGCTATATACACAAGTGTTTTAATTGTGCCTGTCTGCAACTTGACGCATCTTCTTTACGGTAAGAAGCAATTTTTCCTACATTATCGATGTTTGATGCCTCGTATTCAAATTTATTATCCATGAAAAGACAACAAGAAATGACAATGTTATCTAACAGATTATATTTATGACTAATGACTGTCCCTCCACAATAAGTCTTGAATCCAATCCATATCTGGTTTGACATCCCATAAACCTATAGTTTATCAGGCGATATTGTGAAAATGCACTGAAAACAAGCATCACAGCATGACTGTGTACTAACAGAGACAAATTTCTGGGTATCATGAATGGAAAGATCAAGATATGTTTCACACGACATGCACTTGCGGTATCCACTTTCATTCTTACAGAGAAATTGTTCAGTCCCAATGTCATGGAACTTTTACTAATTCCATGGGACTGCTAGAGGCAAATAAAAATTCTGATAGAAAGGTCAAAAATCTCAATAACTAGTACAGAGTCTAACTGACATCACAATGGTTACAGTAGCCTTCACTTGTTTGAACCTAACATAGGCAACATTAAGGTGGAAAACGGTTGTGGTTATTAAAGAAATGGTCGATGGTCAATGAAGTAAATGTGTTAAAAACAGAGATAAGAGCCTCACAATAAAATAATTCAAAAAGTTGTGTGCTTATTACCACAGGTAAGGTAGCAGGCATTTCATATAATTTATACAGACACCCACTAAAGATTCATGCATAATGATTGTTTTACTTGGACTGTTTAATTAGTAAATTTGGTGCTGTTAAAAATATCATTAAAACCATTCCACATCTAAGTTATAGACTGTTCTGTTTATGAAGATTGAGTCTATGTATGCATTTCGGGTGCAAAATGTATAATCCAAGATTTGAAAGAGATGAAAGTAAGACAGCCTGTCGCAAGAGTATATGTTTCAGATATTACTGTCACTATAAACTAATCATAAATTTTTAACTTACTCTCACCTGTCTTTTGTCCATGATACAATGAGAGGCCAAAGAACAAGCAAAAACTTTAAAGGGAACTTAAATTAGAATTACCTGTTCCCTTGACCATTTTTATTTGCACTAAAAGCTCTTGCCAGACCAAAGTCAGCTAACTTTAAGATGCCATTTTTTGTAATAAGGACATTAGCAGCCTTCATATCTCTATGTAGTATCTGAAAGTATGAATAAAATTTAGTTAATGTATGTAGAGTTTGGCTGCAAACTTAATTTCAAGATAAACATTCATATTTGTAACATCCCACTATTACTTGTTTGTTTGTTTCTTTGTGAAATAAGAACATACCTTGTTGCTGTGGATATAATACAAGCCATTTAGCAGTTGCTGCATTACTTTTTTAATCTCTCCCAAGCTAAATTTCACATTAACATTAGACAGCAAGCCAGCTAAATCATGTTCACAGAAGTCGAACACCAGATAAAATGTGGACCGGTAACGGTTGTGCTGGGACGCTGCACATGGGGAGGAAAAAACCAGCAACTTAAAAGTGTTTTCATGTCATAAGTTAAGAGAACACAATGCCAAATATATATTTTTCAGTAAGCAGGTAAACATTTGCTAATTTCTGTATGTGCTACACAGTTACATGTATTGTAATGACACTAAATAATAGGCACATTTATTAACTGCACAGCATTCAGTTTTTAACAGGACGAAGACTGAAACCCCCCCTTTCTCCAGTACGGGATTTAAATTTAATGGAAAAATTCCAGCATAAAACCCCACCTTTTTGTGAAGAATTTAAGCTATATATTAGTTACAATTGGTTATGTGGTTAACTTTGTACCTGGGTAGCAACTGTAGTGGTCCAAGGTTCATTGCCAGTAAAGTGAAACCATTATCACATAGTTTTAATTACAGTATACTGCCATGAAAACCATTAAAATTTATAAGTAATACAGCTTGCTGTTTCTCCCACACCTGATAATCCAAGTCGTACGAATTTTTTTCCTCCGTATACTGAATGGTAATCTCTCTTCAGATCAATGTTTCCATACCCCTCAGCAGTCTCCATTATTGTATTATTACACTGTAACATTTCAGTCCTCGGTGGTCAGTTTCTTTGGCCATCATATCGTCGTAACGCTGTTGGTACTTTTGCTTCACTGCTGTACAATTGAAACCTCTACCAGAAAGTGGACATATCTGATGGCCTATTCAATTTTCCCTCACAAATTGCTATTTATATTAGTTTCCTATCCTGACAATTGTTTCCCAGGTTAAATAAACCAACACACTGAAAGACCTTTAGAGTTAAGTAATTCATCTTAAATCTCAACAATACAGACATATCATTGCCCAAGAAGTACTACCAGTTAATGGATGGAACAAAATTTCTTGTGGTGTTTAGCACATTCTGGGCATATATACATTACCACAAAATATAAAACATTCTCATACTGAACAATTTTTATGGTCTTCCTTGTTCCCCCCCCCCCCCCCATTTCATCGCAAACTCCTTAACTGTAAGGTCTTTATACAACACAGATCTAGTGGCAATGTCAAGCTGAATGGCCAAAAGCAATTTTCTGCAGCATCTCTCTGGATACGCATAGGAAGCCTAAGGCACACATTCTGCAGTGAGAGCCATACACACCTCACATAAATATAACCTTTTTGTTTGTTTCTTTTGTGTTAGTTCATGATCCAGACATTGTGTAAGTGAACTAAACCTTTGTAACTTAACATCTGCAGATGCTATCATCTGACATCATTTGTACATTCAGGTTAATCTCCTGACAACATTTTTGCAAGAAAAAATTTCATATGATCTCTAGTTTTCTAGGTGCTTAATGTACACAATTGTGTTCATCAGGTCTTGAGCTCCATGTCATACATTAAGGAGGTTAACACTATGGATCAAGCATGCCACTCTATTTCACTTTAAAACAGAACAAACAATAAAAATAATTCCAAATTACAGTTCTTACTTAAACAACAATGGTCAACACACTGATTTTAAGGTTTCGTATGAAACTGCAAAAACAATGTCTGTCCTTTTGAAGACACAAATGTACTTTACATTTTCTGCACTGAATTCTAGAACGCCCTGTACATTTTGGAAATTTGCAGCGACTTGGAGCTCCTACCTCATGCAAAGGCAAATGGTCAATGGAATCAAACTGTATCTCTGTAGCTGGTCGTAATTCTCCTCTTTTTCATGGTATGACTCATGTCTGAAGCTAGTCCTTCATCAGACGGATGCCCCCTCTTCTTTTCAGTCACTTTCTTCTGGCACAGTATCAATCCATCTGCTACCCTGATACGAAAGGAAAGAAGGTCCATTTGCTTCTTCTTTGGGATAGACAGGTTGTCTGCATCCCGTCTGTATTCCAAACAACTTTGCACAATGGCAAAGTCTACAGCATGTAAAATCATACGCAAAGGCCATTTTTGAGATCTGATGAAAACTCTGTGGTAGCTTATCAATTGATCAAATAGATCAACACCACCCATTGCAAGATTATATCTTTTCACTATTTCAGGACTTTCTACTTTCACATATTTATGGTGTTTTTTGTCCCAGTATTCAATTTCATCCACAGAGCTTTCACCAACGAAGTTTGAACACAATACAACTGGCCTATTGTCTAACCACTAACACATGGTAATGTACTCAGCACTAATGATTTATTCACAAAAACCTCTGGTTTGTTTCATTATTTTTTTATCATCTGAACAAGGCAAGTTCTTTCCAAATCTGTTTTGATTGACAGTACCTGCTGCATTGATGCCTTGAGATTTCAAAACTTGAAACAGATAAGATGAAAAGAAGCTGTCAAAGTATAATTTATAACCTTTACCTTTTGAGAGTGGAACAGAAAATCCTAAAACAGCAGCAGTACCTAATCCAGATTTTTTACGGTATGCAGTATTTAGTTCAGTTGCAGCACCTTGATATAAATCATGCACTATTCCACTCTTTCCACACAACATTAAGACTTTGATTCTCCATGGACTTGGTTTCCCCTTGACATACTGCTTTGCAGAAAACTTTCCAGTGAAAGAAATATTTCCTTCATTGACACAAACATTTTCTTCAATAGGAAGTTCACTGCAGCGTTTTCGAATGGCTGAGTAAATTGGCCTAACTTTGTAAAATTTATCTTTATTTTCAGGTGGCTTCTCCAGATTGTTCACCAAGTGTAAATTTGTTCATAATTCTAAAAATCTGATTCGTGACATGTTTTCCCAAAACACATTTACCTTCAGACTTTTATCCCAATACATTCGTAATCTGAGAAATTTCAAGGTTCCAGTCAGCATATGCAAACCATATAGCACTGCTAGTTCTTGAGGAGTTGTCTGCTTGAATGAGTATTTGCCTTCTTGTAATGCATAAATATTAGTATGTGCTGCGATGCTAGTGAACAAATCATCTGGTATGTATATTTCAAAGTATTGTATTGGAAAACACGAGACATATTTTTCAAAATTTGGAGCTTTGCATGTTTTTGCAATGGTACTTAGAGGCTTGTGTTTCCATTTTATGGATTCTTTAGGTGCCACCATTATGTTGTCACATAGGTTATTCAATTATGGGTTGTTTTCATTGCATAAAAAGTTCATTTCAGCATCCACCACCTCTCCATCATCCTCATCTTCAGATATGGTGTCTGTCTCTCTCCACAGATCATTCACGCCCACTTTATCTGCTCCAACACGTTTCACTATTTGTGGAGCTTGCCTTTCAATAGTTGGTTCACTGTCATCCTCATCTCCATTCAAACTAATGTCAGAAATGTCACCATTTTCAATTATATCCATAATCTAGTACCAATCTTTCTCCACAGAAAGATATGCCTTATCTACATTTGTAAGTCAAAAACCAGCAATATAAAATAAAATTATGTGTACAGGTTAGTTATTCTCTTCCTTGCTGCTGATACTGAAATTAATAGAAAAATTACTACACATAGCTACCATAGCCATGCAAATACAGCTGAGACACATTTTAGGCTATTGTTCCTATTTTACACCATTAAGGACCTGTTGTACACAAATGTGTACATTAAAATTACCTGATACATAACACAAATATGAACTGAATGAACCTGGTGAAAATTCCACTGAAAGAATGTCTAATGTTTCCAAAAGAAGGAAACCACACGAAACATTCATAAACAAAACCCAGAACGTGTCTGTTATAGCAATAAAGTCAACGAGTAATGGCTTCCTACAGAGAGACAACACCAGAGGGTATATTTTACTATGTGGTTCACAGACTGCTCACAAGAGAGCAGCAGCTGCTGGAGCATGGCTAAAAGAAACATACGAATGTGCACTGTGGGTTTGGATGCACCTGACATTTCTTGTCAGCGAAATACTAGTGAACAAACTTTATGTACACAATTGTGACCACCAGGTATGAAAGTGTTAAAGTTTCAACAACATGAAAAAGAGACAAAGCTCCTCTTGAAAATGTTCAAAAACTTCACTTAATGTAACTGAGAACCTTAAGGAACTAAAGCATAGCACCATCAATTTTGAGATTGTAGCATTTATGCATGCTCCTCACATATGTTCATCTTATTGTGAACCAGCTTTATCTGTGTTTTATGTAGGCCCACATCGTATACACGGGCATACAGGGAAAGCTTTTTCACCAGTTTCGCAGATATTCACATCATATGGACACTGTGTTCTGTGCTTTGAGCTCTTATGGTTCTCAGTAGCTCAAACATATTATACAACATGGCACTATTGGTAATACTCCATACAAGTACTTTCATATAATATGAATCACATCCTACAGCTACTACAATAAATGAGCTACAACTGTCAGAAACCACAATATTTCTAAATTGCTCAGTAAGTGTCAGATTAAACATTCAAAAGCCCCAGTTCAGTCACTAATCACTTCGTTTTTCTGACATTTCTCACTCCTAACAATTATTTGTGAATCTGAAATGTGCCAAGCAGAACTGAGGTCCAGAGTCCAAGTTAAAATGTAGTCGTCATATAACTTGCTGGTAAGTAGATTCAAAGGTCAGAGGAGAGAACAGTAACAGCACACCATCTCCAACAGAACCACGCTTAGAAAAGCACTGCACTGTTTCAAGCAACCTTAGCATTTTGATCAGTTTTTCCATGTAGGATAGCAAGATACAAATATATGCACTACAAACATAAGCAAACTACCAATTTAACAAGGTGTCACAATGTTCCTTTTACACTGCTGTACTACCTTTCACCATCATAATAACCGGGTTGATGGTGTACTCGCTCCGCTACAGTTTTCATGTCTAGGTCATAAATTTCCATGGAAAATGAAACCCCTGCTGTAAGGCAAATTAAAAGCAAGCACTGTTTTCACGATTTTTTTCCCGTTGCAAAATACACTTTCACTACATTTAATAAATAAAATATCAACGAACACAATTTTTTCTTGTTTTTCAATACTCCCCAGCACTCTGAGAATACTCCCGCATTCTGAACACATTGCATTGTTGGCATTTTTACCAGGGGTCAATGAAATAAACTATCCGGCGCTACATGTAAAACAACACTACCCATAGAACAATTCTGCAATCTCCATAGGTTAAAATTATTCGCCTTTGCGAAACACTACCTTTGGTCCGGCAAATTTCTATCAGATTCACGACGTTTTCATGTTTGAGAAGTTGCAATATTCTTATTTCCCTCAATGCCGTAATTGGAAACTGAAACAAAAATTTCGTTAGAAATATGCAGTAATCACACAAGTGTGCAAAAATGTATTGTTATGAAATCGGATTAAACATACTCCCTCTTTTTCGTTGTCCATCAAAACTTTCTTCATCGCGACAAACTTCTTCGAGTTTTTCTTATCACGTGCCTTAAACACTTCCCTGGGAAACAAACAAATCAACGTTTAATAACGTGTGCGAAAGTATTTAACCAAAAAAGGTGCATGCAAGGCCTATCTTACTGGATTGTTGATAAGTACGAAAATCTTGAACTAGGTCTAGATTCACAGCACAAAACATACCCGAATGTTCCCTGGCCTATTTTGGCGACCTTTTCGTATTTCGTTGCCTCATCACAGTATGGAAAATCAAATTCTTCAATGTATTTTTCTTTCTCTTTAATATTCATAACCGAGCTAGTACTGCTGCTTTCTCCAGTTCTCGCTGCAGCACTAGCCATCATTTTTCCTACCGGTACCTAGTTTCTTATTAAGGTATTAACTTTAGTGAGCACTAACATTCAAAACATTTACAAATGCTTTCATACTCGCCATTGCATCATGAACAGCAAAGATCTTTGGCGAACACTTCAAAACAACAGGTATTGCCAACATTACAGTTGGCGGCCTTAGCAAAAAAACAAAGATAAGCAAAGGCATAATTTATGATTGCAGCTCAAATTCGTAATTACGAATGTTAATGTAAAGTATACTTGTTATCATAAATTAACACACTGAAAGTATACTTCAATGTATTTACAGCAATAATATGAAAATAAACAATAATTTTTTTTCCCCTAGATAATTGAAAGGCTCGGCTATTAGAAATGAAGTGCCACTGAAATAATCCAACTCTAAATCAAAATTAACACAAATGGAAAAAAAGACACTTTACAATTATAAAAACAACAAACTTCCATTTAAACACACAAAAAGAATCGTAGCTTGCACTTACGTTGACAACAGAGTGGTTTTTTCGCCAATTAAAGCTGGACTGCGCTCTAATACGTGCACAAAGATACGCACTTCCATACTCACAGCTAGCACACCACTCTCCGCAGATCGCTTGCGCTACACTAAACGATTGCTAACGCTGCATAGAGTTTATAGTTACGATTCTCGATAAGCTGTTCGATATTCTCTCGATAGTCGAATATTGCAGTCTGCTCTCTTGCGCTGAAACAGAAATGATAGTAATATAAGAAACACATAATGCTAAAATAACTAAAATCCGTTTAATATTTACAGTTTCCATCTGAAATCAAATAGAAACTAATTCTACCTTTCACAGCTCTTCGAAAGACAGTAATAAGAGCATTATTCCTCTTTAATTTTGCAAGAGGTTTAAATTATTCCATTCCGAGGCGAACTAAATTTATTTTGGCAACCCAATGCTATGAGACTAGTAACTGCACTTATAGTGTGCTTTTAATGTTATTATATTGTTCATTTTAGTGTATTATTATCGTACATTAAGCAATTCTTATGTAGTCCGCCAAGTCGTAACACATCAGTGACGCAGAACTTGTAATTACAACTGGTAATACTAATAGTAGTAGTAAGACATAGAAATGTAGGAAACTTGGTGGATTCATTTCTAACTTACTCTTTGTCATACAAATAGAGCGGACACTTGGCGCCGCCTGGAATTTGGGTAAAGTCTTTTTATTCATCACAGAATTCTCTAGAATTTCTAGCAGTCATTGTCTGCGACTCCACTAAAACGCAGATTTAACATTGTCGACAGTGACGAAAAAATACTGCAGCCTTAGCAGTCCTTATATTACTTAGCTATTACTCCGTTCACGGAAAATTATGCTGATTGCTTGGTGAGGCGTGGTTCCGGCGCTAATCTGCAGTCTAATCTAAATGGATACAAGAGTGCACATACCCAGGGCAAACCCGTCGGGTGGGGGGGGGGGGGGGGGGGGAGGGGAGCAAGGTGGTGGCCCCGCCACCCCTAGCTCTCAGTGAAAGGAAAACATATTGTGAAGTCAGGCGCTTTTCCCTTGAGAAAATTATCTAAAAGTCGGTATTACGCATATTTTTTAACAGGGGTGGAACTATAACTTTTTATGACTACTTTACAGTTCGTCATTCGTCTTCCAAAATATTACAAATAGTCAATACACCTAGGTCGTACCCCCCCCCCCCCCCTTACAAACTACGGGCGCGCTTGGGTGGATACCAAGTCTTAAAGCCAATTCATACTCGCCGTTACGGCAGCGTCACGTCACGCCACCATCACGTCAGGCTGTATTTCCACTGTCCGTCATGTCACGTCAATTGAAGTCGCGTGATCGTAACTTGCCTGGCTTTCAACTGTTTTCACTGTAAAACAAGAAAAAAACACACGTAGAATAACAAGTGCTACCAAACATGACCCAACGAAAGCAAGACGAAAGGAAGTGTGTGTGTGGGGGGGGGGGGGGGGGTGAGAACATGACTGTGTTTCCAGAGAATATGAGTCTGGGTATGACGTGATCAACAACGGATGATGACGTCATCCGTCAAAACTTTGTAACCAAGAAACTCTGACGGTGCCGACGTGACGTAACGGCCAGTGTGGATGCTGCCATTTGAAATGCATTGCGGTAGCTTCTGATGTTCTGTGAGGTGACTGCCGTGACGTGGGGCCTTACTTGTATGGACCTTTACAGAACTGTGCAGAAATAGTGACTTTAATCTTTTTCTGTCGCGTTTTCGTTCAGCTCTAACCGAGCTACAGAAAGATGTGTGTCTAACTCGATGGTACAGTGCCAGTCATCCGTTCCCTATTCCCGTAAGGATATTCCATCCCCTTGGTGCACAGTGAAATCTCATTAGTTGCTACCATTCACCTGTGGAAAAAGAAAACACAAAATGGACTGCTAAATCTGTATTCCGTCTCACAAGACAGAACTGTTGTAGTACTCTCGGACGAACAAAACCACGCTATATAGGATGAGCTGTAAGTCAATTGTCACAATCCACAGGATACGGCGCAGTGCGCGTGGAGCGCGCTGGGGAACGGGCAGAACTCTTGATGACGTCAGAAGGCGAGTCGCAACTCTAGGTTCCAGTGGAGTTCAGCGGCGTGTATAGAGCTCTCCAGAGATTTAACAAACAATGGAGTCGGACGCATTGCTGACCGATTTGATGCTGGCTGAAAATGCTTTTCCGAAAGTCGATTTATTCAGTTTAAAGAAAGATCAAGTATTCCAGTGAAACAGAGAGAATTGTTTCGAGAGTTTAATACTTTGTATGAGTGTTTACGATTAGATCCTGACAAATTCCGTGAATACATGAGAAGGCCTGTGTCTACATTTTATTATGTTTTGATAAAGATTGATGCATGCCTGAGAGTAAGGCGACCCTGCACCAATTTCTATTTCACGATATCGACAGAAGAAAATTTCTAGTTACCTTGAAGTAAACAAAACTAAACTCAAGAACATTTTTTTATTTTATTTTAAAGTAAAATAGTATTACACAATTTCAACAGTTGCATTAATATCTACTGCTTTAAAGTCGAGCACAATGGAGGTGATTCGAGAAATGTGTGATGTGTAAATTACAAAGAATCATTTGCTTGATATTGATATTGTTCTAGAGAGAAGAATAACCAGTCGAATTCTCAGTCACAGCTTCACTCAACGGCTAATTGATTTTTCTCCGAAAACTCACTACTTTCTGAATGGTAGACAACTTCATAGAAGGCAAAACGCTCATGAGAAACATAATTTCTCATTTTCACTTAATATTTTCTCTTTTCTGTTTTTACAGGCCGGCCGAAGTGGCCGTGCGGTTAAAGGCGCTGCAGTCTGGAACCGCAAGACAGCTCCGGTCGCAGGTTCGAATCCTGCCTCGGGCATGGATGTTTGTGATGTCCTTAGGTTAGTTAGGTTTAACTAGTTCTAAGTTCTAGGGGACTAATGACCTCAGCAGTTGAGTCCCATAGTGCTCAGAGCCATTTTTTTTTTACAGTGCCAGCATGTTTTCACTCGAAGCATTAGTATATCGTTTCCTTTTTGTGGAAGTTAATGGGTGAGTTGTGCATTGAGACAGCTCACCAATCTCTTTGTGTTCAGATGTTCCTGTGAAGTCTGACAGGGAACTTTCGGCGTCCTGTGTACCCATTTCTGCATTTATATTGCCCGTTGTCTCGATGGTATATTAAAAGAAAGTACTGTCGTGACGATGCATTGTTGAAGGGGCCCCTGATCCAAACCTACATACTGATCGTTTCGTAACTTCTTTTCTGCACTGATCTTTCAGATCCTTCCAGTGTCTCATCTGAAAGAAAAGAAAAATTTAAAAATAAACGAAAATATACATTGCTGTGTTCTCTCTTGTTTCAGAAATCTTGCGACAGGAGTAGCGTTCGTGTGAAAAAAAAGCAACAATAGTGAATGACATGTGTGCACCAATATGGTCCGAACTTGTTAACTCACACATGGCGCTTGCCTCTCGGGACGAAATGAAGAAAATTGCAGATGATTATTCTAGGCTAAGGCAGTTTACCCATTGCATTGGGAGCACTTGCAGGAAGTCACTGGGAAATCATTAGTCTGGACCAATCAGGAATAGCATTTTATGATTACAAGAATTGCTTCTCTGTTGTTTCACAAGCTATCGTCAATGTGAATAAAAAGTTGAAGAGGCATAGTGATGCAGGAACTTTCGATCACTTACTGCTAAATAAATTAACTGGAAGTGGATATCTCAGTATACCACCGCCAGAAATAATGCGTCTAACCGCAAGTCAAGTATCAAAATAAATGATCTTCCAGCAAATGCGGCATAACCATTGAAGCCAAACTTAATGATTTAATTCCCAGAAAGAACTCTGAATGACGAAAGAAGGTATTTCAGTCAACACCTTTCACATAGTCAAAAGTGCACTGTATGTGCATTTGGAATGTTTGTGCAAAATGGCACATACTACACTACTGGCCATTAAAACTGCTACACCAAGAAGAAATGCAGATGATAAACGGGTATTCATTGGACAAATATATTATACTAGAACTGACATGTGATTACATTTTCACGCAATTTGGGTGCATAGATCCTGAGAAATCAGTACCCCGAACAACCACTCCTGGCCGTAACAACGGCCTTGATACGCCTGGGCATTTAGTCAAACAGAGCTTGGATGGCGTGTACAGGTACAGCTGCCCATGCAACTTCAACACGATACCACAGTTCATCAAGATTAGTGACTGGCGTATTGTGACGAGCCAGTTGCTCGGCCACCATTGACCAGACATTTCAATTGGTGAGAGATCTGGAGAATGTGCTGGCCATGGCAGCAGTCGAACATTTTCTGTATCCAGAAAGGCCCTACAGTACCTGCAACAGGCGGTCGTGCATTATCCTGCTGAAATGTAGGGTTTCGCAGGGATCGAATGAATGGTAGAGCCACTGGTCGCCGGCCAGGGTGGCGGAGTGGTTCTAGGCGCTACAGTCTTAAGCCGCGCACCGCTACGGTCGCAGGTTCGAATCCTGCCTGGGGCATCGATGTGTGTGATGTCCTTAGGTTAGTTAGGTTTAAGTAGTTCTAAGTTCTAGGGGACTGATGACCTTAGAAGTTAAGTCCCATAGTGCTCAGAGCCATTTGAACCATTTTGCCATTGGTCGTAACACATCTGAAATGTAACGTCCACTGTTCAAACTGCCGTCAATGCGAACAAGAGATGACCGAGACGTGTAACCAATGGCACCCCATACCATCACACCGGGTGATACGCCAGTATGGCGATGACGAATACACGCTTACAATGAGCGTTCACCGCGATGCCGCCAAACACGGATGCGACCATCATGATGCTGTAAAAAGAATCTAGATTCATCCGCAAAAATGACGTTTTGCCATTCGTGCATCCAGGTTCGTCGTTGAGTACACCATCGCAGGCGCTCCTGTCTGAGATGCAGCGTCAAGGATAACTGCAGACACGGTCTCCGAGCTGATAGTCCATGATGCTGTAAACGTCATCGAACTGTTCGTGCAGATGGTTGTTGTCTTGCAAACGTCCCCAGCTGTTGACTCAGGGGTCGAGCCATGAGGATAAGATGCCTGTCACCTCCACTACTAGTGATACGAGGCCGTTGGGATCCAGCACGGCGTTCCGTATTACCCTCCTGTACCCACCGATTCCATATTCTGCTCACAGTCATTGGATCTCGACCAACGTGAGCAGCAATGTCGCAATACGATAAACCGCAATCGCGATAGGCTACAATCCGACATTTCTCCTCCATACACTAGGCATCACAACAACGTTTCACCAGGCAACGGCGGTCAACTGCTGTTTGTGTATGAGAAATCAGTTGGAAACTTTCCTCATGTCAGCACGTTGTAGGTTCAAAGTGGTTCAAATGGCTCTGAGCACTATGGGACTTAACATCTTGGTCATCAGTCCCCTAGAACTTAGAACTACTTAAACCTAACTAACCTAAAGACATCACACACATCCATGCCCGAGGCAGGATTCGAACCTGCGACCGTAGCAGTCCCACGGTTCCGGACTATAGCGCCTAGAGCCGCGCGGCCACCGAGGCCGGCCACGTTGTAGGTGTCGCCACCGGCGCCAACCTTGTGTGAATGCTCTGAAAAGCTAATCATTTGCATATCACAGCATGTTCTTCCTGTAGGTTAAATTTCGCGTCTGTAGCACGTCATCTTCGTGGTGTAGCAAATTTTAATGGCCAGTAGTGTATGAAAACCTTTACAGACGAATGTATAACATGTATGTTTTATAACCAAAACAGCATGTCTTTCACACAAAATCATAAGAGAATGTGATGGAAATAGGGACCCATTTACAATATGATTGAAAATAGCACAGAAACTGTAAAAACAGTGATCTCAGTAGAATGAATAATAGTTCAGCCCTAGTGGAATGAAATGTAAGCGACATGTTTGTGAATTAGATTTGTCAGAACAGAGGGACACAGTAAAAATTCTTACTTACCATCAATATTAAGCTCCACTGCTATTTCTACATTGCCATTTCTATACTGAGAATGTTTAGATTACCAAATTTCTGGCCTTTCTTGTACGGCTAGGATAATTTCTTTGAAGGACACTTCTCGCCGCTCACTGCACGCTCAAGAAACACAAACAGGTTTGGGGTGCACGAGCATGCTGTGTTGTTACTGCCAACAGCATACTCTACCCGAAATGCCTGTCTCCAGGACACTTCTGTATCGTCAAACAGGTTTACGTTGGACGCCGCAAGGGGAAACTCCGTTCAAAGCTGCCCAACCCCCACATTCTTAGACTTTGATTCGCATAGGATAGTGGTAGTTAAATGTGAACTTGTGCATGGTACCCATATGTCAGTTTACACTAGCAGTTTGAGGGTATGTTTTTGTTGTTACCTGAGAAACAATGAATAGAAAGTTAATTACGGAACAACAGGTATTTGTTTTGGAAACATGGCTGTCTTTACAGTGATGTTTGTGATTTGTTTGTGGGACGTTTCCCAAACATACCACCTCTATCTGGAAGTCGTATTCGCAAATCGAAATTAAGATTTGAAGAGACTGTGTCGGCAGCGGAGTTTCCTCATTCAGGTAGGCCGAAGTCTGTTACTGCAGAAGAGAATTTTAATGTTGAGCAAGGGAAGCCTACGAAGGAGTTAGAAAAGGATGAAATTGGGACTATATGGGCCTACTTTGCTTTAAGGCTTAAAAGAAGATGGTCCGGACAGGTATATGGAATTCCGCGAGTTGTACATGATCTGAAAAGAAGCCGAGCCCAAGTTTAACAAAGACATTCTTTGGAGCGACTTTTAAGATGCATGGCAGAGCGGACAGAGACAGCTGTGTCTGTTGGGGTTCTACAGTGATGGAGACAAGAGTTCAGCTCACATGGTGTGGGTGTATGGGCATGAATTTTCCAAGGTTGGCTAATCAGACCTTATTTTTTTAACGGTACTGACAATTAAGAAAAGTACCTAGATATGCTTCAAAAAGGGTGGCTAGAACTGGAAAATAGTCCACTTTTTGAATATCGTCATTTGGTTCAGGAAAAGTTGATATGGCAACAAGATGCAACACCTGCATATTGTGGAGTCATTTTGAGGCGCTTCTTAAACAAAAAACTTCGATGAATTGTTTGGCAGGCAGGGTAGTAATGAATGACCTCAACGATCTCCAGATATCACATCCATGGATTCTTCAGTCGAAAGAATACTAGAAAATTATGTTTATTCGATCAAGATTCGTGACGTCGAGCTTTTGAAGGAGTGAATCCTATTCTAATTTGAAAACCCACAATCCCATAAAGTTTGCAGCAAAACTTGTAAATTAGAGTTGAAAAGATTTAATGTTTGCATACCAGGGAAATTCTCCATCGGACCCCCTCAGATTTAGTGGTAATAGGATACAGTGGACACCTCTTCAAAAATTAAACTCTGATCAAGTATGAAAATTGGAAGAAGGTGTACTTGACCATGAAAAAAAAGGGGAAAACAGAAACAGTGAACGATCCCAGAACAAGAAGTGTAATAGAGAGCAGCAGCGGAAGAGAGATGGCGTCATGGGTAAGTGGTTACAGCGTAGGAATATGAAGCAGGCGAGCCGTGTTTAAACCTCCCCCGCGCCAATTTTTAGCGGTGTTCAAACCTCCCTCTGCCAATTTTTATTTTTTTAGTTTTGCTGTTCGCTTTATTCAAATTTGTGTCTGTGTCATGGTGTAACGTCCATTGCTACAGCGAGATGTACGGTAGGGACCTATAATGGCAGTTGATTCTGCACATAATAATAAAATAAGGGAAATCAGAGCTCACACTGTAAGATGGTGTTCGTGTCTTACCGCGCGCTGTACGAGATTGGAGTAATAGAGAATTGTTGTGAAGGCGATTCGATGAATCCTCTGCCAGGCACTTAAATGTGATTTGCAGAGTATCCATGTAGAACTACTCTATTATCAGACGAAAGCAAGCGGCTTTCGAATGGGCACCGCAAACCTTGGATGACAAGGCGGCAAGTCAATCGAATTCTCCACCAGAAAACACGTCTGGTGTGTCATACACGGCATTAGTGACAGTGCGTGTGTCACATGATATCAATCTCTTATCGACGGACCTAATATGTACGACTGGTAAGTGAGTGAGATATGCCACCTTGCCCGATGTAGGAGTTCGTATGAATGTGAATGTGGTCACTCCCAAGGAAACGACGAAAACATAATAGTTTGTCGCATAAGCTGCAACGATTGAACGCAACAATTTCGCAATCACACAGTTTCTCTGCACCATGTCAAAACATATGTTTTTAAAGTTTCTGAAGTTGCATCCCGTTTTGGAAGTCTTGACTCTTGCATTCCGTTGGTGGTGGTGGTTAGTGTTTAACGTCCCGTCGACAACGAGGTCATTAGAGACGGAGCGCAAGCTCGGGTTTGGGAAGGATTGGGAAGGAAATCGGCCGTGCCCTTTCAAAGGAACCATCCCGGCATTTGCCTGAAACGATTTAGGGAAATCACGGAAAACCTAAATCAGGATGGCTGGAGACGGGATTGAACCGTCGTCCTCCCGAATACGAGTCCAGTGTGCTAACCACTGCGCCACCTCCCTCGGTGCACTGCATTCCTTTGTTGCAACATTGTTCGCACCCGTTTATTTGTTGTTTTCATTTCTGCGACGTCTATGTTTTATCTCGCCTGCTCTCACTATTCATCACATTTACTTGCAATGGTAATGTAGTCTTACCTCATGACTCATATTCTGAAACCAATGCAGAGTATGACAACTGCAAAGACTACGAAAGATAACAAATCGGCACATCAAAAAAGGTTTTGCATCACTCCGGTTCCCAGAACTCCTGAAGATAGACGTCGACTGTGGATATTTATCATAAACACAGTCCCTTTGACTGTTCAGAGATGTTACTAAACCCTCCCAAAGATGTAAACCTTCATGCATGAGCAGCGCCTATTAGACCGAGGGGGACCGACAGCCGATCAGTTCCAGTCATTCCACCAAGAAGGAGGTACACGGCTCGTGTTGTCTGTAGTTCAACCATGCCTAGACGATCATTACCGCGGTTCGATCGCGTACGCATTGTTACTTTGTGCCAGGAAGAGCGCTCAACAAGGGAAGTGTCCAGGCGTCTCGGAGTGAACCGAAGTGATGTTGTTCGGACACGGAGGAGATAGAGACAGACAGGAACCGTCGATGACGTGCCTCGCTCAATCCGCCCATGGGCTACTACTGCAGTGGATGACCGCTACCTAGGATTATGGCTCGGAGGAACCCTGACAGCACCGTGTTGAATAATGCTTTTCGTGCAGCCACAGGACGTCGTGTCACGACTCAAACTGTGCGCAATAGGCTGCATGAAGCGCAACTTCACTCCCGACGTCCATGGCGAGGACGACCACGACACCATGCAGTGCGGTACAGTTAGGCCCAACAACATGCCGAATGGACCGCTCAGGATTGGCATCACGTTCTCTTCACCGATGAATGTCGCATATGCCTTCAACCAGACAATCGTCGGAGACGTGTTTGGAGGCAACCCGGCCAGGCTGAACGCCTTGGACACACTGTCGAGCGAGTGCAGCAAGGTGGAGGTTCCCTACTGTTTTGGAGTGGCGTTATGTGGAGCCGATGTACGCTGCTGGTGGTCATGTAAGGCGCCGTAACGGCTGTACGATACGTGAGTGCCATCCTCCGACCGATAGTGCAACCATATCGGCAGCATATTGGCGAGTCATTCGTCTTCATGGACGACAATTCGCGCCCCCATCGTACACATCTTGTGAACAGCTTCCTTCAGGATAACGACATTGCTCGACTAGAGTGGCCAGCATGTTCTCCAGACATGAACCATATCGAACATGCCTGGGATAGATTGAAAAGGGCTGTTTATGGACGACGTGACCCACCAACCACTCTGAGGGATCTACGCCGTTGAGGAGTGGGACAACCTGGTCCAACAGTGCCTTGATGAACTTGTGGATAGTATGCCACGACGAATACAGGCATGCATTATTGCAGGAGGACGTGCTGCTGGGTATTAGAGGTAGCGGTGTGTACAGAAATCTGGACCACCACCAATGAAGGTCTCGCTGTATGGTGGTATAACATGCAATGTGTGGCTTTTATGAGCAATAAAAAGGGTGGAAATGATTCTTATGTTGATCTCTTCCAGTTTTCTGCACAGGTTCCGGAACTCTCGGAACCGAGGTGATGCGAAACTTTTTTTGATGTGTGTATTTCAATGACCGGACGGACAGTTCATAATGCTGTGAGGAAGGATACAAGTAAATGGTACGAGGGAGTTTTGAACACGGCTGTCCAACACCATGACCACTTACTTACCCACGACGCCATTGCTGGTTTAGCATGCTCTTTATTCCTGGTTTTGGGCCGTCGATTGCTTCTATTTCGCTTTTTTTTTTTTTTTTTTTTACAGTTCAGTACACCTTTTCCTCGTTTTCATGCTTGATCTGTGTTCAGTTTTTGACGGGCTATCTACTGGGTCACCTTACTACTAAATCTGAGAGGGGGGGGGGGGGTTGCGATGGGGAGTTTCCCTTGTTAGAATAGCACTGAAATTATCTTTCGTAGGTTCACTTGGACTCTACATGCGTTTCTGTATCGATAATAAATTTTTATTTTCAAGTGCATCTGTTACGATCTGAGTTGAGTCACGCTGATATCAGGGGCTCGAGCGAAGAGCGGGGGTGAGAGATTCTGTGAGCGCCAGGAGGCTCAATTAACAGTCATTTAATGGCGAGAGTTTTATAATCTCTCCGACATCTTCCCGAGGCTGTCTAGCAGCGACCGTGCTGTCCCCGTTGCTTAAGAACGTGAGGTGTCACGTCAGTGCCCAGCGATGAAATTGCTGAGCGCAGGCGCTGGCATTGCCCGTGGTCAATGACGCGGCCCGTGGGAGGGTGCGGTAGCCGTGCGTCTCCGCAGGAAAACGTGGCTCTGGACTTCTGTCGTAGCCTCAGCACTTTCGATGTACTGCGTACCCCTGTAGTTGGTTGTCGAAATGCCACGAAGGCAAAACAGTCAACAGAAACACCAAGGACAGCCTGAGTGGCGGTCTCAGCATATAGTTGCTTGTACTGCCCAGACTAAACAGCCTTGCCATGGCCATGGCTCTGAGCGTTTGGGTGTCTGTGCGGTTGTGAGTCTGAATATGTGTGCTATTGCTGGAAAAAGAGCTAGTATTCTAAAGATAGTGTGAATGTTGTTTTCTGTTACCTGACACTGTGCTCCACGCATCGATCTGCCTTTCCCTTATTTTACCATTGCTCCATCCAGAAATTTCCATTACGGTTCTGCCTTTAAAATTCTGAGTAGGTAACTATCAATCTTTTGAGATACACTACATTTTGTGTACTTCTTGTCAAATTTAGTTTTTGAGGCACAAGGCATTTTCCAAATCACCGAATGAGTTATACAAAAATGGCAAGTTTTGAATCTTGCTCCCTCTTGGAATAATTTCTCGGTATCCCATGACCGTACACCGTGGAAATACCAAATAGAGCACAAGAAAAAGGCTGACCATCATAAATATAAGGCACAGTCATTGTATTAAAATATTTTATTTAACTGAGGAAACATTATTCTAATGTACAACTAAAGCTACAGAATTTCTTTTACAAAAATGTAAAGATCAGAGGCCCCTTACAAGGGATTGTAAGAAAATGACTTAACTTTCACGGTTCTGATGTCGCACATGGTATAGACAAAAAAATGGTTCAAATGGCTCTGAGCAGTATGGGACTTAACTGCTGAGGTCATCAGTCCCCTAGAACTTAGAACTACTTAAACCTAACTAACCTGAGGACATCACACACATCCATGCCCGAGGCAGGATTCGAACCTGCGACCGTAGTGGATGCTCGGTTCCAGACTGTAGCGCCTAGAACCGCTCGGCCACACCGGCCGGCCATGGTATAGACATGCTGCAACCATAGCTCAGGTCATGGTTAAAGGAAGACAGAACGAGTAAATTTTGCAAAATGGTATCGCTCCATTCGACTGGTGAACAATACTCAGGAATTGGTTGAGTAAATGTTTTATAGGCCACTTCTTTCATAGAAGATTTACGTTTCCATAAGATTCTTCCGTTGTATTATAGTGTGGCATCTGCTGTCCCTACTATTAGTTTCAAGTGGTTATTCTAGTTTAGGACAGTACCGGACAGTTACTCCTAGACGTTGTACAGTTGTTTCGAGTGATTTTTCGCCAATAGCGTAATCGAACAGTAATAGATCTCTTTTCCTGTCTATGAACTAGACGTTACACTCATTTAAGTTCATGGCCAAGTGTCAGTCTCTACACCAATCATCCAAGCCCCACAAATCTTTCCGCGTTTCGCTACAGTCTTCTGGTGCTGGAGCCTTCCAATAGACAACAGTATCATCTGCGAACAGCCTGATGGAGCTTCGTATACAAAGAGAAGAAAAAATGCCACATTTGCTGGTCGACATGCGATTCCTCATCCAGATACAAGCCAAAAGTTTATCTAGCAAAATCTGATTGGCTGCATTTTGAAAATGCATATATGAAAACGATGAGTTGGTTAACACTACCGCATCTGAATGTATAGAGATTCAGCCTGCTCTACCACACCAGTCATCGTAGCTCGCCGAGTAGACTGCTGGGACATAAAGCCCGCATCTCGTGGTCGTGCGGTAGCGTTCTCGCTTCCCACGCCCGGGTTCACGGGTTCGATTCCCGGCGGGGTCAGGGATTTTCTCTGCCTCGTGATGGCTGGGTGTTGTGTGCTGTCCTTAGGTTAGTTAGGTTTAAGTAGTTCTAAGTTCTAGGGGACTGATGACCATAGATGTTAAGTCCCATAGTGCTCAGAGCCATTTGAACCATTTTTTGGGACATAAAAACTCATATCGACCATAGAGCTATGGTACCAACACTTGTCACCTTTTTTTTTTTTCAATTTCGACGTCGGTTCACTAGCTCTCTTCGTTTATCAGCGGAACATAGTTTTGACACATGACAATAGCCGAAGCTTCCTGGCAGAGTAAAACTGTTTGCCGGCTCGAGACCTTTGCCTTTCGCAGGCAAGTGCTCTGCCAACTGAGCTATCCAAGCACGGCTGATAACCCGTCCTCACAGCTGTACTTCCGTCAGAACCTCGTCTCCTACCTCCCAAACTTCACATAAGCTCTCCTGCGAACCTTGCAAGTCTAGCACCTCTTGAAGAAAGGATATTGCGGAGACATGTCTTAGCCACAGCCCGGGGGATCGGACCGAGACTCGAACTCGGGACCTTTGCCTTTAGTTGCCTGTGAGGAGGGGTCGTTAGTCGTGCTTAGGTAGCTCAGGTGGTAGAGCACTTACCCGCGAAAAGCAAAGGTCTTGAGGTCGAGTCTCGGTTCTGCTCACAGCTTTAATCTGCCAGGAAGTTTCATATCAGCACATACTCCGGTGCAGATTCAAAATTTCGTTCTGGATTACAATAGCCGATCACATGATCTATTAAACCGCATGCATGAGTCTACTAACCGGGCAGTGCACAACCATAACTGCTCCTGTCAAGTTCATGTAAGACGGCTTCCCGATGGTGTACACAAACGATCTACATCTACATCTACATCGTTACTCTGCAATTCACACTTAAGATCCTAGCAGAGGGTTCATCGAACCATTTTCATACTGCTTCTCTACCATTCCACTCTCGAATGGCGAGTGGGAAAAAGGAACACCTAAATCTTTCCGTTCGAGCTCTGATTTCTCTTATTTTATTATGATGATCATTTCTCCCTGCATAGGTGGGTGTCAACAAAATATTTTGGCATTCGGAAGAGAAAGTTGGCGACTGAAATTTCGTAAATAGATTTCGCCGCAAAGAAAATCGCCTTTGTTTCAGTGACTGCCACCCCAACTCTCGTATCATATCAGTGACACACTCACTCCTATTGCGCGATAACACGAAACGATCTGCCCTTCTTTGCACTTTTTCGATGTCCTCCGTCAATCCTACCTGGTAAGGATCCCATACCGCGCAGCAATGTTCCAGCAGATAACGGACAAGTGTAATGTAGGCTGTCTCTTTAGTGGGTTTGTCACATCTTCTAAGTGGTCTGCCAACAAAGCGCAGTCTTTGTTTCGCCTCCCCCACAATATTATCTATGTGATCTTTCCAATTTAAGTTGCTCGTAATTGTAATTCCTCGGTATTTAGTCAAATTGATAGCCCTTAGATTTGTGCGATTTATCGTACACCCAAAATTTATCAAAAATTTTCAGATGTGTGTGAAATTTTATGGGACTTAACTGCTAAGGTCATCAGTACCTAAGGTTACACGCTACTTAACCTAAATTATCCTAAGGACAAACACACACACCCATGCCCGAGGGAGGTCTCGAACCTCCGCCGGGACCAGCCGCACACCCCATGACTGCAGCCCCTTTAGACCGCTCGGCTAATCCCACGCGGCCCCAAAATTTATCGGATTTCTTTTAGTACACATGTGGATGACCTGGCACTTTTCTTTGTTAAGTGCCAAATGCCACTCTTCGCACCATACAGAAATTCTCCCTAGATCATTTTGTAATTGGAACTGATCGCCTGATGATTTTTACTAGACGGTAAATTACAGCATCATCTGCAAACAATCTAAGGGGGCTGCTCAGATTATCACCTAGATCATTTATATAAATCAGGAACAGCAGAGGGCCTATGATACTACCTTGCAGAACGCCAGATATCACTTGTGTTCTACTCGATGATTTACCGGTTATCACTACGAACTGTGACCTCTCTGAGAGGAAATCACGAATCCAGTCACACAATTGAGACGATACTCCATATGCACGCAATTTGATTAATAGTCGCTTGTGAGGAACGGTATCAAAAGCCTTCTGGAAATCTAGGAATATGGAATCGATCTGAGATCCCTTGTCGACAGCACTCATTACTTCATGGGAATAAAGAGCTAGCTGTGTTGCAGAAGAACGATATTTTCTGATTATCAATAGGTCATTTTCTCCAAGGTGATTCGTAATGTTCGAGTACAGTATATGCTCCAAAATCCTACTGCAAATTGAGGTCAGTCATATGGGTCTGTAATTCAATGGGTTACTCTTATTTCATTTCTTGAATATTGGTGTGGCCTGTGCTACTTTCCAGTGTTTAGGAACAGAACTTTCGTCAAGTGAGCGGTTGTATATGATTGCTAATAAAGGCGGTATTGTGTCTGCATACTCTGCACGGAACCTGATTGGTATACCATCTGGACCGGAATGCTTGCCTTTCTTAAGTGATGTGAGCTGTTTCGCAACACCTAAGATATCTATTTTTATGTCACTCATGCTAACAGCTGTTCTGGCTTCGAATTGTGGAATATTAACTTCGTCTTCTTTCGTGAAGGAATTACGGAAAACTGTATTTAGTAACTCCGCTTTAGTGGCACCATAATCGGTAACATTTCCATCGCTATCACGCAGTGACGGTATTGACTGCTTTTTGCCACTGGCGTACTATACATACGACCAGAATCTTTTTGGGTAATCTACCATATTTTGAGACAAGGTTTCATTGTGGAAACTATACTATGAATACCTTGATACGCTTTAGGTGCTGTAACGAAGCTGCTGCTTGTGCGTACGCTGCACCGTCCCGATAAGAATGTTTTTTGCCGCCTGAAGCAAAGCCTTCGGGAAACCGGTAATCTTCGCCCAAAAGTAATGGACAGAGGTCGTCCATGGACTAGACGTACACCACAAACAGTGGATACGTCTCCTGAAATCTTTCACCAACCACTATAGTTTTGTGAATGGCTATTTCACCGTATGTAAGATAAAGAACGTTTTCTAAGTAACCTGGTATGGACTGACGGATCTAGCTTCGCTCGTGAAGGTATTTTCAATCTCCACAACAGCTTTTATTGGTTGGAACACAACCCACTTGTCAGCCGTGTCTTTCAGGCACGCCTTGGCATTGACCTGTGGGCTGGAATCACGGGAGGAATGCTTTTGGGCTCTTACCTATTGCCGAACAAGTTGAATGCGCCCCCGTATCAAATGGTTCAAATGGCTCTGAGCACTATGGGACTCAACTGCTGAGGTCATTAGTCCCCTAGAACTTAGAACTAATTAAACCTAACTAACCTAAGGACATCACAAACATCCATGCCCGAGGCAGGATTCGAACCTGCGACCGTAGCGGTCTTGCGGTTCCAGACTGCAGCGCCTTTAACCGCACGGCCACTTCGGCCGGCCGCGCCCCCGTATCGCGTGTTTCATTGCAATACTTTGCCTGACGCATTAAAAAACGTTCCACTTGGAGTTCAGCGACAGCTATGGTTTCAGCATAACGGTGTACCTCCACATTTTGGAATGAAGTGCGTTACTGTTCTAATGAAGCGTTTCCTGGAAAATGAATCTGTCGTGTAGGTGCATTGTTCTGGCCTCCACACTCCCCCGATCTTCATCCACTGAATGTTTGGCTGATAGGATATTCACAGTTCAAACATTCATAAAAAAGTACCTTTCATATAATTTTTAACACAGACGTGTCCACCCCAACATTGAATCCATTCATCACTTGGACTGCTGTGAGAAAACGGTTTAAGTCGCCTAAATATAGGGCATCCTTATCTTCTTCACCTTGATAGCTCTCCTTAGGAATTCCTATTTTCTTTCTGCACTTTGTTTGAGGAGTTTTGTCATGCGATTTAGCTTGAGCACGGTCACTTTTTTATGCAAAATAGGTTTTTTACGCAGAACATCCATATGTCTGTTGACCGTGAGTCGTGAGCCGTGCACGGTAGTGTTCATGCCTTTTATTGCTTCACATCTTGACTCTGCGGTACTGCCGTCCCGTTTCTTATTCGATTTACTGGCGTCACTAAGTTGCTGGCTTGCCTGCCCGTGAGAGGCAGCAGCAGCGCTTATCGATAAGAGCACTGTCGTACGATCTTTGGAGCGACTGCTAGTATTTCCAGGTCGCCATATGTCGAGAGTTGAGTCGGGACGGAGCAGCAGTGAGGTCCAGACAGTCATGACTCGCCCGATCGTTGCTGACACCCATGACTTGAGTGGGGACGACCTTGGTTGGTCGTTCGGTCGGTCATCTCATCGGACGACGTGTATTTGGTCGCCGACCGTTTCTGGGTTCTCGGTGTGTGTCGACTTGTGATTCGTCCTTGTCGTTCCACAGTCACTGGTTTTAGTTCTTTGAGGAAGTGTTTTCGTGGAACTGTGTGTAGCTTGTGTGGTTTTGACTGAGCAGCTACACTCCTGGAAATTGAAATAAGAACACCGTGAGTTCATTGTCCCAGGAAGGGGAAACTTTATTGACACATTCCTGGGGTCAGATACATCACATGATCACACTGACAGAACCACAGGCACATAGACACTGGCAACAGAGCATGCACAATGTCGGCACTAGTACAGTGTATATCCACCTTTCGCAGCAATGCAGGCTGCTATTCTCCCATGGAGACGATCGTAGAGATGCTGGATGTAGTCCTGTGGAACGGCTTGCCATGCCATTTCCACCTGGCGCCTCAGTTGGACCAGCGTTCGTGCTGGACGTGCAGACCGCGTGAGACGACGCTTCATCCAGTCCCAAACATGCTCAATGGGGGACAGATCCGGAGATCTTGCTGGCCAGGATAGTTGACTTACACCTTCTAGAGCACGTTGGGTGGCACGGGATACATGCGGACGTGCATTGTCCTGTTGGAACAGCAAGTTCCCTTGCCGGTCTAGGAATGGTAGAACGATGGGTTCGATGACGGTTTGGATGTACCGTGCACTATTCAGTGTCCCCTCGACGATCACCAGTGGTGTAAGGCCAGTGTAGGAGATCGCTCCCCACACCATGATGCCGGGTGTTGGCCCTGTGTGCCTCGGTCGTATGCAGTCCTGATTGTGGCGCTCACCTGCACGGCGCCAAACACGCATACGACCGTCATTGGCACCAAGGCAGAAGCGACTCTCATCGCTGAAGACGACACGTCTCCATTTGTCCCTCCACTCACGACTGTCGCGACACCACTGGAAGCGGGCTGCACGATGTTGGGACGTGAGCGGAAGACGGCCTAACGGTGTGCGGGACCGTAGCCCAGCTTCATGGAGACGGTTGCGAATGGTCCTCGCCGATACCCCAGGAGCAACAGTGTCCCTAATTTGCTGGAAAGTGGCGGTGCGGTCCCCTACGGCAGTGCGTAGGATCCTACGGTCTTGGCGTGCATCCGTGCGTCGCTGCGGTCCGGTCCCAGGTCGACGGGCACGTGCACCTTCCGCCGACCACTGGCGACAACATCGATGTACTGTGGAGACCTCACGCCCCACGTGTTGAGCAATTCGGCGGTACGTCCACCCGGCCTCCCGCATGCCCACTATACGCCCTCGCTCAAAGTCCGTCAACTGCACATACGGTTCACGTCCACGCTGTCGCGGCATGCTACCAGTGTTAAAGACTGCGATGGAGCTCCGTATGCCACGGCAAACTGGCTGACACTGACGACGGCGGTGCACAAATGCTGCGCAGCTAGCGCCATTCGACGGCCAAGACCGCGGTTCCTGGTGTGTCCGCTGTGCCGTGCGTGTGATCATTGCTTGTACAGCCCTCTCGCAGTGTCCGGAGCAAGTATGGTGGGTCTGACACACCGGTGTCAATGTGTTCTTTTTTCCATTTCCAGGAGTGTATTTTAATGCTGTCTGCATGCTGCATGTAGTCAGTCGGTTGGGACGGAGCAGCAAGGAACTCTCCATAGTGCGAGGCCAGGCCGGGACCGCTGGCGTTGGGCACGCACTGTCGGATCGTGAGGCACTAGCTGCGAGAGCAACAAAGTTCGTTGCCCCCCGAACCTGGACGCTGAAGATGAGTGATCAGTTAACCTGTTATGAAGCCTCAACTATTGTGACATCTCTTCGTTCATTTGCGGGTTGTTGCTCCCTGGGACATTCGGGCTAACAGCAATGTATGATGTGTTAGAGTTGGCGAAGTCTTGCAGCCATCTTCCTACATTGTGATTAATTAGTAAATTGATTGTTACTTACCAGTGAAGTGCACCAGCGGTATGTTCTGCCCTGTGGCCGTTAACGCCCCAGTTACCGTCCCTGGTTGTTGGCGTACTTTTCCGGCAGTGTGCCTTTCCTCATCGTGTTAATGCTGTCCGGCACGGCGTGTAGCTCAACAGCCTTTTAAGTTGTTTAGCTCATATTTGCTTAGAGTGGTTATTGTTCCCTTGGCTGTTTTTAAACGCCAATTTCTGAAGACCTAGCACTGTTCGTATCCTCGTCCCCGGCCAATATTTTCCATCGTTGTGCCGTTGGTCGGACGGAAGGGAATTGGTTAAATTGTTGGTCGGTCCTTGGGCTGTCCCTAGTTTGGGTTGCCGGCTGATTATTTAACTTCAGCTCTTGGCTGCCTGTCTCACCTCACCTTACTTTTGATCTATCTTCTCAGGCCGACCCTTGGAACATTTCTGAGCACCACTTGTTCTGTTTGTTTTAGATTGTGATTTTCATTTTACTTTGAAGTATTGTGTGAGGCCTTCGGCCATGTATTAATTCAGTTCTTTTTTAAATTTTATGTAAAGGCCTTCAGCCGTGTTAAATTAAAATTTTGATGATTGATTTATTTAAGAAAAATTTCCTTAAAATTTGTTCTGTCTGAAATTGTTTGTAATCCAGGCTCTAAGCCGTTAGTTGTTCGATGTGTTATGTGCAGCCTTCAGCCGAGGAGTTACGTGAACCCCTTTTAATAAGGCCTTCAGCTGTGTGTATTATTTAAAGGAATTTTTTTTTTCTAAGAAGGAAGGGGTTTGCTTGTCTCATTTGTTGTTCAGGCAGTCAGCCGTTCTTTCAAATTTGTTTGTGGCCTTCTGCCATGCAATAAGTTAATTGGGCTTTCGGCTGTTCTGCTGTAAGTTTAAAAAGAAATTTCTTGGTTAGGAAAACTGTTTATTAATGTGTTTTAATTATAGTTGTCCTTCAGACGTGTAGTGTAGGCCTTCATCCGCTAATTGTTTTCAATTGCATGTTTTTTTTTAATTTAGCTTCTATTTTATTTGCTTTTGATTTCTAAGCCAGGCCTTCAGCCATTCTTGTTTTTGGTGTGGTTTTGGGCCTTCAGCCCAGAAAGTATCTCAAGTTTAACTAGGCCTTCAGCCGTATTGTCTAATTGTGATATTTTAAAGAAATGTGTAAATAAGTGGTTCTTAGACAAATAAAGTTGTGTGTTAGCTAGTGCAACTCACAGGAACTGTTTGCGGCCCCATCCACAATCGTCACTTTATCCTGTGCGCTCTCTGAGTACCTACCAACCAAGTTTGAAAAGTGTTCTTATCCTTCTATATAAGTTTGTTGTTTGGTTTGTAAAGTATCTTTCACTCGAGTGTCTATTAGCATTGCTGACGTACTTTTCCGTTTGTTTGCTTCTTTTGCGATTTCTCAAGTGACGTGACTTCTTCAGGTGTTAGGAAGCACGCTAAATCAAGTGATGTGACTTTTAACTTAACAGGCGTTGTTACTGATATGACAATACATGCCTACCACTCTTTTCTTGAGCAGGTGAACAGTGAGCTTCAGCAATTATTCCACAACCTTCAGCATTACGATCGTGTTTTCCTGTTATCTGCGAAGGCAGAAATTCGCTGTCGGCGAAAATGTTGCCTTTTAAGGGGGAGATGCCTGTCACTTTGAATCCAACCATTACACAAATCTCTGGGCGTTACTGCGTTTGGTACAGCAGCTTTGACAGTGCTTGGGAGGACAAGATCTGGACTCTGACTACGTTGGACCTCTTAAATTTAATAAGCGTACTTACTTACAAAAAGACAGCGGCCCAGGTTTACCGTTTGGGCCGACATGCCACTTTTTAAGTGGGCATTGTGCCCCATCGCCATATTGGAATTATTTTAGCTCGTTTGCTGAAACGTCTTAGACATTATCGCCGTATACAGTGTAACAATAATTCTTAATCTATGGACGTTAATCGTTGTACTTATTCGTTTCGTAATAGCGTTGCCCTTGGGTACACGACAATATATCTTAAGCAGGCAGAGGTTTCCTCCACTAACAAGAAAACGTAAAATGCGTGCCCATCCTCTATCGAGAATCTAACTTCACTGATGCGTTTGTGAAAACATGAAGGTATTGTTACCAGCATCGTCTTTGGTCGGTGGCGTGTTCTAACGGCACTTTAACGGAATAATTACAATTAGCTCTGGTGCCCCAGTGGCCAATGTGTCCTTGTCTCCCCTACGTACCGGCTCTGTTAAGACAAACCTGGGCTTCAAACGTACAGACTGGAATTAATGCGCACTCTAGGGGAGCCTACCTATTGTGTTTTTTGTACCTCATTGGGTACGGAGGATCTTACTGTATCCACTATTACACAACCGGCCATTAAAATTGCTACACCAAGAAGAAATGCAGATGATAAACGGGTATTCATTGGACAAATATATTATACTAGAACTGACATGTGATTACATTTTCACGCAATTTGGGTGCATAGATCCTGAGAAATCAGTACCCAGAACAACCACCTCTGGCCGTAATGACGGCCTTGATAGGCCTGGGCATTGAGTCAAAAAGAGCTTGGATGGCGTGTACAGGTACAGCTGCCCATACAACTTCAATACGATACAACAGTTCATCAAGGGTAGTGACTGGCGTATTGTGACGAGCCAGGTGCTCGCCACCATTGACCAGACGTTTCCAATTGATGAGAGATCTGGAGAGCGTGCTGGCCAGGGCAGCAGTCGAACATTTTCTGTATCCAGAAAGGCCCCGTCCGCAGCTCGTGGTCGTGCGGTAGCGTTCTCGCTTCCCACGCCCGGGTTACCGGGTTCGATTCCCGGCGGGATCAGGGATTTTCTCTGCCTCGTGATGACTGGGTGTTGTGTGATGTCCTTAGGTTAGTTAGGTTCAAGTAGTTCTAAGTTCTAGGGGACTGATGACCATAGACGTTAAGTCCCATAGTGCTGAGAGCCATTTAAACCATTTAGAGCCAGAAAGGCCCGTACAGGACCTCTAACATTCTGCGTGGTGTCTGTTTGTTCTATATCGTGTCTCCCTACCACTTTCGCGCAACGACGCTCTGAGCGTGTTTTTTAGGGAATTGACTAGTTTGAACCTGGGACCACACATGACATGTAGAGTTCAGAAGAGTTCAGTGAGACTAGTGATGATATAACCAAATATTTAATGATTTCAGCGTCAGCTCCACTGCATTCCCTGTAAAAGAATCTTAATACTAACTAAATTTAGTGGAAGGGGTTCAAGGCTTTCCTATTTTTAGTTAGCTGGTAAAATAACGTCGAAAAAGCAGTTAAGTTTACCACTGGAAATTTTATTCTACTCACAAAACATTGTTTATAAATTGCACTATTGATAAAAGGAAATATTTTAATACAGGATGATAAAAACCAACTGCGTTCAACAAAAATGTGAACGAATATACCCTGAGTGGGTTTCCAAGTTCTACAATGGATCGAAGGATGACCTATGCCATATCACATCTATAATCTAGATTTAAATTAAGTTTCACAAAAGAGAAAACTATCAAAATGGTCTACAGTGACCCTCAATTACCTTTAACTACTTATCTAACTTGTCGTAAATTACAGTGGCTGATGTGGCTTCTCAATAACTATATAACAGAAAAATCATCGCGTTTCAGATTTTTACTTCAAGTGGCAAATGTGAACACCATGAGCTTTAATTGACGATCGATACTAGTGTTACGCAAAAAGGGGGTGTAACAGATGAGACTTCTGCAGTTCTGAGTGAAGCTTTATGCGCTGTTATGCGGCATCGCGTGCGTTCATTACCTTGTCGGTGTTCGTTAGGGGGCGGCAGGCAGAACAGCTCCGCTCACCTCGCCGTCTCGGAAGCAACTCTCTCCCAACTTCTCCTTACTACAATTTACCGAAGTTGGTTTAAAAAAACTATCTGGCTGTGTTTTCATCTGACCAATCAGGGTCTCAATGTTAACCTTAAGCTCCGCCTACAAAAATTCTGTCTATCCAATGAGAAACGTTATACTTTTCGTGGTGGGGCAATGTTTTTAAAGTTTACAACGTAACAGAGACGCGAAAAAGTCTCACGCTAAAACTTGCAGCTGGTGTGGTCCTTTTAGTGTTATCGTAAGATCTATACTGTGCTTCTGGAGGCTCTAGCTTTTAACACGGGCTGGGGGGTGGTCCTAGCGGTTAGCTGGAGACGTGGTGTCCGTCCCTTAACGTAGGGCCTTCAGCTTAACACCGTTCTGCTCTCGGCTTCTGTTCTCGTTTCTCCCCTCGGAACTGCGTCTGTCTCACGGTGGGAAGGTATGACATGCATTTAGGCATTCTTGTGTTAGTCTGTGGTATTCCATTTGCTCACTCGTCACTCGTATTACTTTGGTTAATTTAATGTCACGATTTATTCGGAGCTATGTGATATACTACTGGATTTGCTTATCACGTCAGGGTTTTCATGGAAGGTGTTGGATTTGCCTGACACCTTACAGACCCGCAACATGCGGTCGGGCGTTATCCTGCTAAAATGTAGGGTTTTGCAGGGATCGAATGAAGGGTAGAGCTACGGCTCGTAACACATCTGAAATGTAACATCCACTGTTCAAAGTGCCGTCAATGTGAACAAGAGGTGACGGTGATGTGTAACCAATGGCACCCCATACCATCACGCTTCCAATGTGCGTTCATCGCTATGTCACCAAACACGGATGCGACCATCATGAAGCTGTAAACAGAACCTAGATTCATCCGAAAAAATGACATTTTGCCATTCGTGCACCCAAGTTCGTCGTTGAGTACACCATCGCACGCGCTCCTGTCTGTGATGCAGCGTCAAGGGTAACCGCAGAAGTGGTTTCGAGCTGATATTCCATGCTGCTGCAAACGTTGTCGAACATTTCGTGCAGATGGTTGATTCAACGCCGGTCAACTGCTGTTTGTGTATGAGAAATTGGTTGGAAACTTTCCTCATGTCAGCACGTTGTAGGTGACGCCACCGGCGCCAACCTTGCGTTAATGCTCTGAAAAGTTAATCATTTGCATATCACAGCATCTTCTTCCTGTCGGTTAAATTTCGTGTCTGTAGCACGTCTTCTTCGTGGTGTAGCAATTTCAATGGCCAGTAGTGTAAGTTCTGGTTCTGCATGCAGCATGTAAAATGGATACATCGTTGTGAGGAGACTCCAAGAAGAGCGAACGTCGCCTGATTGCATTTGCTGCCATCATGTGGTACTATCCTGTTGTGGTATACTTGTACGTAAGTTCCCTAATAATACTGTAATCATCAGTGGAGACTTTAATCCTCCAACAATCAACTGGGAAAATCACAGTTCCGTTAGTGGTGGGTGTGATAAGACATCCTGTGAAGTATAATGCCTTCTCTGAAAGCAACCTAGAACAGATAGTTCGAAACCGCACTCATGATGGAAATACATTGGATCGAATGGCAACAAAGAGATCTGACCTCTTGAGGACGTGCATATCGAAACTGGTATCAGTGACCATGATGAGGTTGTGGCAACAATGATTACCAAAGTACAACTAAAACAAGCAGAAAGATATATATATGTTCAGCAAACCATATAAAAAATCAGTAGTGTAATACCTCAACGAAGAACGTGAAACTTTCGGCACTGGGCTGGAGCATGTAGAGGAATTGTGGCTCAAGTTTAAAAAAATAATTGACCATTTACTGGATAGATGTGTACCCAGTAGAACAAGTCACAATGGGAGGGACCCTCCATGGTATTATTGTTTAGTTATTTATTGCACATTTAGAGACTTATTACCTGATGTTTTAAACAACTCATACATCTTAACAGTTTCCATTTCTAATCTTTTATCTAGTTATTTTTTTGATTTGTTTTTATCTGCAACATTTGACAAGGAATAACACTTTTTCAAAAAAATAACAATAACTTGAGGTTGAAAGTATTGGGGCAAGGGGACATCACCCCAAAGTACCGTTATCCAAAATGGCGGCAGTGACGTCATTCAAGATGGTGGCCATGACGTCTTCCAAGATGGTGGACGTAACGTCATCCAAGATGGCGGGTTTTAGCGGGAAGTTTGAATTTTGGCGGGAAGGTAGATCAATTGGGCTACCTCCACTAACCTAACACCCCCCTCCACTGCCCACCTCCAGAAAAATTCCAACAGGATAATGCATCACACCACGGTTACCTCTACTAACCCATGAGTATCGCGGGAAGATAGGTCACATGGGTTGCCTCCACTAACCGAAGTCAGCCGACCGCCACCTCCTCCTAGGAACTGGAGCCAAGTTTGAATTTTGATGGTAAAGAAAGTTCAATTGGGCTATCTCTACTAACCTAAAAAAATCGCAGTAAGATAGGTCACTTGGGCTGCCTCCACTCACCTAAGACACCCGATCATCACCTCCTTCTAGGAACTGGCGCCAAGTTTGAATTTTGGCAGTAAAGAAAGGTCACTTGGGGTTTCTCTACCAACCTACAAAAATTGCCTGAAACAAAGCACACCTCCAGTGAACCAAGTCAACCAGCCGCCACCTCTTCCTAGGGATTGCTGGTAAAAGGACTCAGCCTGCACTGGGCTGGTGAAGAGAGGAACGAGTGTACTTTATTTATTTTGGAACAATTTATTATCACAGTGATGCAGAACACACGCACTGACATGCCGCACAGCATACAGGCCTGCAAACTACTCCTAAATATCTCACATATAATGCTCTGCACATGCCCTTGCTAATTGTAAACTGTCAAAATAACGCATTGCACAGCCTACAGACCTGCAAACCACTCATAAATAATGCAATACATTTACGTCCAGAGAGCCAAACAACTCGGTGATTATTAAAATAATAATCCATCTAAAAGACTCTGCAAACGAGCTTGCTAATTGTCAACTGTCGAGATCATGCACCAGTCTTTATTTAAACAGTTAGAGAGAACACCACCTTCAGGTGTGTTCACAAGTACACAGTACCACCACCAGAGGGCACTGTCGTCCAATCTGTGACATAATCCAAGCTGACGGGGTGAAATGGCAGGAAAAGGACTCTGCCTGTGATGGACATGAGTCATTATTTTGCAGGCAGCCTCTCCACCACGAGATCTAGAGTCCATCTGACCTAGTACACAGTACTGCCACCAGAGGGTACTGTCATCCCTCCTGTAACATAATCCAAGATGGTGCTCCGGAGGGGAAAAATGGCGTGAAAATGACTCAGCCTCCACTGGGCTGCTGGGGAGAGTAAGTAAGGAGTGTGCTCTATTAATTTTGGAACATTTTATTTAGGGATGGAGTATATTTATCACAATGACACAAAACACTTGCGTCTGCAGCTCATGGTCTCACATTCGCATTCTCGCTTCCCAGGCACAGGGTCCCAGGTTCGATTCCTGGTTGGGTCAGGGATTTTCACCTGCCTCGACATGACTGAGTGTTTGTGTTGTCCTCATCATTTCATCATCATTCCTGAAAAGTTGCGAGTTTGGACTGAGCAAAGGTTGGGAATTTGTCCGGGCTCTGATAACTGCACAGTTGAGCGCCCCACAAACCAAACATCAACAAAACACTCGCCCTGATGTCCTTGGGGGCACAAAATGCAGTCAGCAGACCTATAAACTACTTCTAAATAACACTCTCCAGACACGCAAACAACTCCTAATTTACCGAATTAATTTCAGCACAGACATGCAAACTCCTCCTAAATAATGCAGTACACTGATGTGCAGACACGAAGTCAACTCGTAAAACGTCCAAATAACACACAGGACAGACTAGATACCTGGTTGCAAAATATTCCAACAGACACATAATCAACGTGTGGAAGTACCCTCCGCCACCCCCTGTACATTAGAACGCACAGGAGGCTATAGGCAGCCCCAAACAAAGTGACGTAGCCGTCAGCTGTCAAACAACACACAGGTGCCCCAAAGCATGAGGCGGCAATGTCCCTTTCATACTGGATACCTGAGAAATTCCTCTCAAAATACACTCCTGGAAATGGAAAAAAGAACACATTGACACCGGTGTGTCAGACCCACCATACTTGCTCCGGACACTGCGAGAGGGCTGTACAAGCAATGATCACACGCACGGCACAGCGGACACACCAGGAACCGCGGTGTTGGCCGTCGAATGGCGTTAGCTGCGCAGCATTTGTGCACCGCCGCCGTCAGTGTCAGCCAGTTTGCCGTGGCATACGGAGCTCCATCGCAGTCTTTAACACTGGTAGCATGCCGCGACAGCGTGGACGTGAACCGTATGTGCAGTTGACGGACTTTGAGCGAGGGCGTATAGTGGGCATGCGGGAGGCCGGGTGGACGTACCGCCGAATTGCTCAACACGTGGGGCGTGAGGTCTCCACAGTACATCGATGTTGTCGCCAGTGGTCGGCGGAAGGTGCACGTGCCCGTCGACCTGGGACCGGACCGCAGCGACGCACGGATGCACGCCAAGACCGTAGGATCCTACGCAGTGCCGTAGGGGACGGCACCTCCACTTCCCAGCAAATTAGGGACACTGTTGCTCCTGGGGTATCGGCGAGGACCATTCGCAACCGTCTCCATGAAGCTGGGCTACGGTCCCGCACACCGTTAGGCCGTCTTCCGCTCACGCCCCAACATCGTGCAGCCCGCCTCCAGTGGTGTGGCGACAGGCGTGAACGGAGGGACGAATGGAGACGTGTCGTCTTCAGCGATGAGAGTCGCTCCTGCCTTGGTGCCAATGATGGTCGTATGCGTGTTTGGCGCCGTGCAGGTGAGCGCCACAATCAGGACTGCATACGACCGAGGCACACAGGGCCAACACCGGGCATCATGGTGTGGGGAGCGATCTCCTACACTGGCCGTACACCACTGGTGATCGTCGAGGGGACACTGAATAGTGCACGGTACATCCAAACCGTCATCGAACCCATCGTTCTACCATTCCTAGACCGGCAAGGGAACTTGCTGTTCCAACAGGACAATGCACGTCCGCATGTATCCCGTGCCACCCAACGTGCTCTAGAAGGTGTAAGTCAACTACCCTGGCCAGCAAGATCTCCGGATCTGTCCCCCATTGAGCATGTTTGGGACTGGATGAAGCGTCGTCTCACGCGGTCTGCACGTCCAGCACGAACGCTGGTCCAACTGAGGCGCCAGGTGGAAATGGCATGGCAAGCCGTTCCACAGGATCTCTACGATCGTCTCCATGGGAGAACAGCAGCCTGCATTGCTGCGAAAGGTGGATATACACTGTACTAGTGCCGACATTGTGCATGCTCTGTTGCCTGTGTCTATGTGCCTGTGGTTCTGTCAGTGTGATCATGTGATGTATCTGACCCCATGAATGTGTCAATAAAGTTTCCCCTTCCTGGGACAATGAATTTACGGTGTTCTTATTTCAATTTCCAGGAGTGTATGTGTTCACCTAGGCACCGTTGCTGACGCGATCGGATGGGGGCGCAGACGCTCCAGGGGCGCACGCGAAATCACAGCCACGAGCCACCGCCAGACACAGGTGAGAGTTGTCTCTATTTTCGGGAATACATTCAATGTTATACTGACATCACGTAACTCCAAGGAGCACTCACGTAGCTACCATATGCGAGACACCTCTAGGCAGCATGTGTCTTTACTACTGATGACAGAGTAGCACAGGGCGCATTGTTCCTAGCGCGACGTGAGAGATGCGTCTGACCATACTTAACTGCCCAGCATGACTGATGCAATGCCGTACGTAGCTACATACCATCGCATGCGCATCTAGCAACGTTCCCAATGTTATACTGAACTCACATGGCTATCTAAAATAATAATGGAGTCGACCTTGCGGAAATTGTATAGTGTCCCAGAAATAGTTAATGCTCGCTTTCTTGATGTCTCAGCTTGTATGATCGGAAATTCCTGCCATAACGTAACCTGTTTACGAAAATAGCGCAGAATAACGTCGAATGCAGTCTTCCTCGCGGACCTAACGTGGTACCCAGTCCATCACGTGTTACCCTTCCTGTGTTATCACACCCACAAACATTCCCACCGCTATGTAGAGGCTCCTATATCCCAGCACAAAGGATGTGAATGAACCGAGCATTATGATTGGCTCTTATCGAATTTACCCGCCGAATTACTGATGCCGCCGGTGTCGAAGCACCATCCACCTTTTCTTTCTTTCTGCAGATGGGACTTTCAGCAGCAAAATTATTTTGCACAGATAGCTAAATTGCACTGACAGTTAAACCTGCAAAGTTGTCTACAGATCATCAAATACATATAATACTCACAAGAATATTGGAAGCCAGGAATATATTTGCCAGTGTAACTACAATTAAATATTACGATTGCTACTACAGTCTGACACCGATCGAAGTACAGGTAATGTCTTCTCTTTACGACTGTGCTTCTGGAACAAATCTCAGTATCTATAACAGACATAATTTTCCACGTAAAAAATCTCTCTCATACATTGCAGTTATCGATGTGCTGAATCTATATGTCCCTCAAAATAGGATACACAGTCATCCTCTCTAGTCATGCCTTAACATAAAGCATAGTAACTTTACAATGCAATATATACACATTTTACACAACATAAGCCACAGTAACTTTACAATACAATGTATACATATTTTACACAAACAGTGCACTTATCTTTTATATCTATACAGCACCTGAAAAAATTGTGGTATGCCCACACTCACACCAGCTATATGCCATGATGCTCCTCAGTCCTAGGAAAGAACGGTCTGTCTTTTCTTTCTTTCTACAGATGTAACATTCAGCAGCAATAAACTATTTTACACTGATCACCATATTGCATCGACAACTAAACCTCACAAAGTGCCATACATATCGTCAAATACAAAAAGACTGTTACTCAATTACACTGCTCTCCCACTGAGGACAGGAGCTAGAATATTAGAGCATGAAACTGATCTCTAACCCAGCAATATATCACCGCATACCGTGTCGATGTAGTAAACAAACAATTCACATCCTCCACCATACAAAATCATCCCTTTTACATAAGAAAGCTGTCAGTGGATCGAAGTCACTCAGAACTGTTATGCAAAGACTTGCTCTTTTCCCCCTTCCCCCCCCCCCCCTCCCCCGACCCTCGGTACAAACCCTATACTGTTTCTGGTCCAGACCTGCCTCCTTGCTCGCATTTCTACACCCATCTCCAGACTCTGGGATTACAAGAACATGTCTAGTTTCACATGGTTTGCACACAGCAGTATCCTACCAATCACTCACGCAACGTAATTCTGAAGATATAGAATGAGAATCATTTCTACACAAACCCGAAAGTTTAGCTAGGTGGAGCGTGCTCTAGACCACTGAGTAACTAGAAACAAACAGACGAAAAATGAAATTTCCACCCACGAATACCGATCTCGGTGATGTAACCAGTTTGAAATTATCCCTATAATTTACAAGGTCAACTAAGGTGTTTCTCAAGTCTAGAGAACTGGCAAACATGTCTTCCACATGCTAGATGCACACCCCATAATCGATCTTCTCTCAACTAAATAAAGGCGGGAAATGTGCAGAAGCAGCCAACAGAACAATTTACATGGGAGGGAATAATGGTCCAGCACAAACACACCTCCATATTCATTCTCAAATTCTCACACACTCACGAAAGCTATCCAATACATACTAAGTATTAGTTCGCTATTTGGTAGTCTAGAGGACAACACGTTAATTCATCTACATTCCTACACTCCAGCAGGCCTCCCCATTCTGACAGTTCCTACCGTTAAAGAGAAACGTGAACCACCCCCTCACAGGTCATTGGCGCTGCAGGCTGAGCATGCACAGGTAGAATCAATCATCCTAAGAAATCAGTCACATATATATTTCATCCCTGTACTTACAACTAAATGTTACAATCACAGTCTCAGTTGAATGACATTCGACAATGAGCAAAGAATCGAAAATACACCCTGTTGACGGCTATGGCTCTGGAAATAGAAATATCAGTACCATTCTTATGGCCACAAGGGATTAGCCGAGGAGTCTAAGGTGCTGCAGTCATGGACTGTGCGGCTGGTCCTGGCAGAGGTTCAAGTCCTCCCTCGGGAATGGGTGTGTGTGTGTGTTTGTCCTTAGGATAATTTAGGTTAAGTAGTGTGTAAGCTTAGAGACTGACGACCTTATCAGTTAAGTCCCATAAGATTTCACACACATTTGAACTTTTTTTTTTAACCATTCTTATGATTTGACATACTCTTCCCTTTGCTATCACAAGCGGTCATGGTTCTACAGATGCATACAAGTATCAATGTTAAAAGCTATACCCACTTCACAAATCAGGGTACAACATTACCTCTGAATGAGGTGTTCTTTTTGCCCAGACAAACACCATGACAGCGACCGCAGGAGTATAAAGTATCAGACCAACACATCGCCGAAAGTGCAACCTCGTAATAAAATTACCCTATTTAGAAAGTGATTCTGCTAAGGAATATGGTATGAAATCGGTATTTGCGAATCCATCACGCCACCACAGCTAGATATTTCTACAGTATTTGTAGCGCATTCTCTCTCAATCCGTTGTCAGAGGTTCGGTGATATAGCCACTGAGCTACAGGCGATGGTTTGTTTGAGAAGGATCACAAACAGTAGTAGATAGTGTGTTGATTGATATCGTAAGAAAATGTACACTAGCTTCTCAGATCTCTAGTGTTATGCTATTCGCTAGAAATAATGTCTGGTATTTGGATACAGGTCTTTCCATTCAAGCACATACCTGCATTGGATCCTATTGACAATTCCTTTAATGATTACAATCGCTACACAATCATATTTCTGGCACTCACATATCTCGAAACGAGTCACCTTTCCCGAACCTAGCTGCTACAGTAAAATTCCAACATGGTTTTAGTCACCCCCTACGCATATTGCAACTGATCCCATTTATACAGCTTTCCGCATGTGGTCATTCCAGTTTAGATCAGAACTGAGCAGAAGTCGGAGAAAGACATATCCATGACCTTCTGCAACCCATGTAGAAACAGAATGTTCTCAGTTACTGCAACAGGACCGTGTTCTGACCATTTGATGGAAATGCGAGCAATGTGGTATGTCTCCAAATTAGATACAGATACTACAGTCCAAAGCAGATCCATGTCCATTCAAATCAATCAGCCCAACATGCTATCATCGTTATTCTCTACCCCCCAACAGAAAAAAAAATTACAAACTATAAAAGCTCCACTAACTTCATCCGCTATGGAAGTCACCTAGGCACCAATGCTGACGCAATGATGCATAGCTGCGGTGCGATCCAGTGCAGAGAAAGAGATTTCGCAATGCTCCTCAGAATAGCTTTCCCAACAGGTCACCCCACCCCTCATCGAATTTACCTGTCAAACTGCTGCTGCTGCCTATGCAGGACTATCCTATTAAAAATACAGCTTTTGATCCATTACAGATTTCAGTTAGAAAGTTACAACATAAGGAAACTAGAAGAGTTTGGCTGCATTGTGGAGAGTTTCCAAACCGATGTCCAAAAGTTATTGATGACCTCTACATTTAAACTCATCTGTCACAGTGACGGAATAGATGATGGCTCTTCATTCCCTTTCAACTACTTCCTCATCTTACACCCATGTATGCGATCACTGTTTCACTGCTAGCAACGCCCAGAAGTTATCACCCATCCACAAAACTCATTCCCCAACCAAACAAGCATTGTCAGTCAATCATAATATGGTAACCAACAGCGCACAAGTGCACAGATGGGATGGAAAAGACACTGCCAATGTACTGTAATAATAAGCAACACATTAATAGTGCAAACAATTTTAGCAATTTTACAGTAACTTTAACACCAGCCAGTGATATGACAGCTTGGTTCGCCAGCTTCAGTATCATAGGTAAACCGCCCCTTCTCTACTTTGCGAGTATCATTGCGAATGTAGATAGATGACTGCTCAGTATGTCCATTCAGTGTTAATACTCGAACACATAAATCATCAAAGTATACCAGACAGCGGTCTATACATTTCTAACACCTCGAGCATAGTGCTTAATTTACGATCTATCTCTCTGCATAGGAGAGTCACAGAGCATTCTCGCTATCTTGGGGTAAAATTAGAGAGTGAAAGACCCTCCTCACACTGTCATTGACCAATCCGCCCTGCAGCAGCATCTCCATCCATAAGTAAAATGTTCCAAAATAAATAGAGCACACTCCTTCCTTACTCTCCCCAGCAGCCCAGTGGAGGCTGAGTCATTTTCACGCCATTTTCCCCCTCCAGACCACCATCTTGAATTATGTTACAGGAGGGATGACAGTACCCTCTGGTGGCAGTACTGTGTACTAGGTCGGTTGGACTCTAAATCTCGTGGTGGTGAGGCTGCCTGCAAAATAATGACTCATGTCCATCACAGGCAGAGTCCTTTTCCAGCCATTTCACCCCACCATCTTGGATTATGTCACGGAATGAACAACAGAGCTCTCTGCTGGTGGTATTGCGTAATTGGTCTAGACCTCATGGTGAACACACTGTTTGCCGCCATCTTGGATATCGGTACTTGTGTCATCCACTGACGTCATGGCTGCCATCTTGGATTATGTCACAGAATGGATGACAGTGCCCTCTGGTGGTGGTACTGTGTACTAGGTCAGTTGGAGTGCTGATCTCCTTGTGAACACACCTGATGGTGGTGCAGTCTCTAACTGTTTAAATAAAGACTGGTGCATGATTTCGACAGTTGACAATTAGCGAGCTTGTTTGCATAGTCTTTTAGGTGGATTATTATTTTAATAGTCTATGAGTTGTTTGGCTAATTGGACGTAAATGTATTGCATCATTTATGAGTGGTTTGCAGGTCTGTAGGCTGTGCAATGCGTTATTTCGACAGTTTACAATTAGCAAGGGCATGTGCAGAGTTATTTAGGAGTAGTTTGCAGGTCTGTATGCTGTGTGGCATGTCAGAGCGTGTACTCTGTATCACTGTGATAATAAACTGTTCCAAAATAAATAAAGTACACTTCTTCCTCTCTCCACCAGCCCAGTGCAGGCTGAATCCTTTTACCAGCAATCCCTAGGAAGAGGTGACGGTCGACTGACTTGGGTTACTGGAGGTGAGCTTTGTTTCCGGCAATTTTTTTAGGTTGGTAGAGAAACTCCAAGTGACCTTTCTTTACTGCCAAAATTCAAACTTGGCACCAGTTCCTAGGAGGAGGTGGCAGTCAAGTGACCTAGGTTAGTGGTGGCAGCCAAAGTGACTTATCTTCCTGCGTTTTTCTTAGGTTAGTAGAGATAGCCCAATTGACCTTTCTCTGCAAGCAAAATTCCAACTTGGCGCCAGTTCATAGGAGGAGGTGGCGGTCACGAGACTTAGGTTTGTGGAGGCAGTCTAAGTGACCTATCTTCCTGCGATTTTCTTAGGTTAGTAGAGATAGCCCAATTGACCTATCTTTACCACTAAAATTCAACCTTAGCGCCAGTTCCTAGGAGGAGGTGGCGGTCGTGTGACTTAGGTTAGTGGGGGTAGCCCAAGTGACCTATCAACCCGCGATTTTCTTAGGTTAGTAGAGGTAACAATGTTGTGATGCATTATCCTGTTGGAATTTGAACTTACCGCCATTTTTCTGGGGGTGGGGAGGGGGCGTGAGGTTAGTGGTTGGAGCCCAATTGATCTATCTTCCTGCCAAAATTCTAACTTCCCGCCCCAAGCCGCCATCTTGGATGACATCACGGCTGCCTTCTTTGAGGACATTACAACCACCATCTTGGATGAAGTCACGGCCACCATATTGAATGACGTTATCGCCGCCATCTTTGATAACGGTACTTCGAGGTGATGCCCCCCTAGCCTCAATACTGTTGAAGTATAAATAAAATTTTGTTGTTTTAAGAAGAAAGTAAAAAGATGATGGGATGGATGAGAGTTCTGTTAGTGCCATTACCGACTGTGACTGGCGATGAATATCTCGGAATGATTTCTCTGAGCTGTTGACCGCTAGCTGCAATAAAAAAAAATTTAGTCAGTAGAATAGAAATAGTAATGCTAATCCTATGTATTAACCTTAGGTACTCATCCGTGTACAACACTGGATGCTTTCTTGGCTAGATTGTCAGCAACTTATTCTTTATTTACTCTAATTTGACTTAAAGTAGTAGATGAGTTTTGCTATCGTGCCACCAAAATAAAAAGTAATTTTTGACAACAAGTCTCTCTGGAGTACAGCGGTATATTTATTACGTAAGAATGAATATCATCAGCCACAATCCCAATAAACTGCAGCTAGCGTTCGTGGAGGTGTAGCGCCTGCTTTGTTCACAGCCACCATCTACCATTATGGTCTAGGTCTACAAACAGGTAATCTCACATTAAAAAAAGTTTATTGCTGAGAAACTTTTGAAATGTCGTGCCATGGAGGAATGCTAAAGATTAAATAGGTAGATCACCTAACTAATGCGAGAGTACTGAATATAATTGAGGGACGTGAAATTTGTGGCACAACTTGACTAAAAGGAGGGGTCTGTTGATAGAACGCATTCTGAGACATCAAGGGATCACTGATTTAGTATTGGAGAAAATAGGGGGGGGGGGGGGGGGGTAGAGGTAGAGAGAGACCAAGAGATGAATACAGTAAGCAGCAGATTCAGTAATTATTCGGAGATGTAGGAGCTTGCACAGGGTAGTCATCGGACTGAAGACCATAACAACGACGACAACAGCACCTGACAGTGTAACACCTGTTCAGGTGCTATCATTGCTAATATTTCAGGGAAGGCAATCCCAACGATCACTTAGGTGTAGAGGTTGGGATAATAACTTACTTTGGACTGAGGATTCGTGAACGCCTGGATCAGACATTCCCTGAAAAGTGGATAGGCAGTTTCATGACCGGTGCGTTCGCCTGATCTCACCCCAGTTGGCTTCTTATTGTGGGGCCATGTGAACAGTCTTCCATATGAGACTCCTGTCAAGACTGAAGATCTCCTGGCGAGAAATATCGCTGCCTGCGACGCTGTTCAAACCGTATCAGGCATATTAGAACGGGTACCACAGAAGTTCGTGCGATGACGCCATGCCTCCATTGAACGCTGCTGGGCGCCAATTTGATCAACTGTTGTAAATGTAGCAGCTTGTGAAGCTTGAGCAGGTGAATGGAATTCATCACTACTTTACCCTAGACACTAGAGAATTTTCTGTATGCTGACACCTACTTACGTGCGTCATTACTAGTCCATCGACAGAGGAAGTTATCTTAGGTTACTGGGGAGTATTCAGTGGGAATTCTGTACGTCGTTCAGGGATTTTCTCTGCCTCGTGATGACTGGGTGTTGTGTGATGTCCTTAGGTTAGTTAGGTTTAAGCAGTTCTAAGTTCTAGGGGACTGATGGCCATAGATGTTAAGTCCCATAGTGCTCAGAGCCATTTTCTGTACGTCGTGATAAGTATTCGGAAATTGGGGCCCTTAGTTTGAGCACTGCACCAGGCTGAGGCTAAACTCGAGTAGATTTTCGTTATACCTTTCGACTCGGTTGTTTCAGGACTAGGATCCCTTACCTCAAGTTGATACATTTACCCAGCTCTATCATCCCACGCAGACTGTAACATCGTCCAGGAATCATCCTGTATGTAAGCATAAAACATATTCCGTTATTCTACAATAGACTGACGCCAGTGATATGGCCTATACTTACGCGCATTTGTCCGACGAACCTTCTTGATAATCCTATTCCATGGTACCCTTCTTTGGTGCAGTTCTCTGCGATATAAAGATGCTAGAAGAGGCGTCAGTTCTTTCGCATGAACTCTGTGGCACCTCATCAAAAACCATCTGATTTATTTTTCTATGTTGACTCACACAAAAGAAAGTGTATGTTGTGCCTCCAGCGTTACGTTATCTGGAACTGCTGTTTAAACAAATCGGTAGTCACTGGTGGCGATTATAGTAAGTTGAGAGGCAAGTGGCAAAGATTAGAACAGTTAGAATACCGAACCGCAATTTGTCGCGTCATGAAGGACTACCACATTGAGCACCTGTAAGATTTACCCAAAACTTGCAGAAAGCCTTCGAGGCTTAAAGTAAGTCTATTTTGCTGTGACTTGTGGATGCTGCTTACATCTACGTCCATACTATGCAAACCACTTCGAAGTGCGTTGCCGACGTAATTCCCATAGTACCAATTATAAGTGCTTCTTCCTGTTCCATTCACCTATGGAACGCAGGAAGAATTACTGTTTAAATGACTCTATGAGTGCTGTAATTAATGTTTTCATCGGATCTCTGCGGGAGCGATACTTAGGGAGTTGCAATATGTTCCTAGACTCGTCATTTAAGATTGCTCCCGGAAACTTTATAAGTAGGCTTTCCGTGGTTATTTTGCGTCTCTCTTCAAGTGTTTGGCAGTTCGGTTTCTGTAGCATTTCCGGGATACTCTACCACAGGTCAGACAGAGCTGTGACCATTCATGCTATCCTTCTTTGTGTACGCTCGATATCCCCTATTAGTCTTACTTGGTAAGGGTCCCACTCTCTTAAGCAATACTCCAGAATGGGTCGCACGAGTGATTTCTAGTGATTTGTAAACAATCTCCTTTGTAGACTGATTGCGTTTCCTTAGTTCACTGAGGTGACAAGAGTCATGGGATACCTCCTAATATCGTGTCGGACCTCCCTTTCCCCGGTGTAACGCATGGATTCAACAAGTCGTTGGAAGTCCCCAGAAGAAGTATTGAGCTATGCTCTCTTTATAGCCGTCCATAATTGCAAAAGTGTTGCCGGTGCAGGATGTTGTGCACTAACTGGCCTCTTGATTATGTCCCATAAATGTTCGATGGGATCCACGTCAGGCGACTTGAGTGACCAAATCAATCGTTCGAATTGTCCAGAATGTTCTTCTAACCAATCGCGAAAAGTTGTGGCCCAGTTACATGCCACGTCGTTGTTTCGGAACATGAATGGCCGAAAATGGTCAAAGTAGCGGAACGTAACCATTTCCAGTTAATGGTCGATTCAGTTGGATCAGAGGATGCTGTGCAATTCATGTAAACACAGCCCACACCATTATGGAGCCATCGCCAGTTTGCATTGTGCCTTGTTGACAACTTGTGTCCATGGCTTCGTAGGGTATGTGCCACACTCGAACTCTAAAAATGGTTCAAATGGCTCTGAGCACTATGGAACTTAACATCTGCGGTCATAAGTCCCCTAGAACTTAGAACTACTTAAACCTAACTAACCTAAGGACATCACACACATCCATGCCCGAGGCAGGATTTGAACCTGCGACCGTAGCGCTCACGCGGTTCCAGACTGAAGCGCCTAGAACCGCACGGCCACACCGGCCGGCCCTCGAACTCTAGCATCAGCTCGTATCAGCTGAAATCGGGATTCATCTGACCATTCGTCAGGGGTCCAACCGACATGGTCACGAGCCCAGGAGAGGCGCTATAGCTGATGTGCTGTTAGCAAACCCAATCGAGCCGGTCGCCTGCTGCCAAATCCCATAACGCCAGATTTTGCCACACTGTCCTAACGGGTACATTCGTCGCACGTCCCACATTGATTTCTGCGATTGTTTCACACAGTGTTGCTTGTCTGTTAGCACTGACGACTCTATGTTAACGCCGCTGCTCTCAGTCATTACGTGAAGGCCGTCGGCCACTGCGTTGTCCGTGGTGAGAGTACACGAGACATTTGCTATTCTCGGCACACTATCGAGACCTTCGATATCGGAACACTTCATTCTCTAACGACTTTCGGAAGGGAATGTCCCATCATCTGCACTACTGGCCATTAAAATTGCTACAACAAGAAGAAATGCAGATGATAAACGGGTATTCATTGGAGAAATATATTATACTAGAACTGACATGTGATTACATTTTCACGCAATTTGGGTGCATAGATCATGATAAATGAGTACCCAGAACATCCATCTCTGGCCGCAATAACGGCCTTGTTACGCCTGGGCATTGAGTCAAACAGAGCTTGGATGGCGTGTACAAGTACAGCTGCCCACGCAGCTTCAACATGATACCACAGTTCATCAAGAGTAGTGACTGGCGTATTGTGACGAAGCAATTGCTCGGCCACCATTGACCAGACGTTTTCAATTGGTGAGAAATCTGGAGAATATGCTGGCCAGGGCAGCAGTCGAACATTTTCTGTATCCAGAAAGGCCCGTACAGAACCTGCAACATGCTGTCGTGCATTATCCTGCTGAAACGTAGGGTTTCGCAGGGATGGAATGAGGGGAAGAGCCACGGGTCGTAACACATCTGAAATGTAACGGCCACTGTTCGAAGTGCCGTCAATGCGAACAAGAGGTGACCGAGACGTGTAACCAACGGCACCCCATAACATCACGCCGGGTGATACGCCAGTATGGCGATGACGAATACACACTTCCAATATGCGTTCACCGCGATGTCGCCAAACATGGATGTGACCATCATGATGCTGTGAACAGAACCTGGATTCATCAGAAAAAATGACGTTTTGTCATTCGTGCACCCAGGTTTGTCGTTGAGTACACCGTCGCAGGCGCTCTTGTCTGTGATGCAGCGTCAAGGATAACCGCAGCCATGGTCTCCGAGTTGATAGTCCATGCTGCTGCAAACGTCGTCGAACCGTTCGTGCAGATGGTTGTTGTCTTGCAAACGTCCCCATCTGTTGACTCAGGGATCGAAACGTGGCTGCATGATCCGTTACAGCCACGCGGATAAGATGCCTGTCATGTCGACTGCTAGTGATACGAGGCCGTTGGGATCCAGCACGGCGTTCCGTATTATCCTCCTGAACCCATCGATTCCATATTCTGCTAACAGTCATTGGATCTCGACCAACGCGAGCAGCAATGTCGCGATACGATAATCCACAATCGCGATAGGCTACAATCCGACCTTTATCAAAGTCGGAAACGTGATGGTACGCATTTCTCCTCCTTACACGAGGCATCACAATTACGTTTCACCAGGCAACGCCGGTCAACTGCTGTTTGTGTATGAGAAATCGGTTGGAAACTTTCCTCATGTCAGCACGTTGTAGGTGTCGCCACCGGCGCCAACCTTGTGTGAATGCTCTTAAAAGCTAATCATTTGCATTCCACAGCATCTTCTTCCTGTCGGTTAAATTTCGCGTCTGTAGCACGTCACCTTCGTGGTGCAGCAATTTTAATGGCCAGTAGTGTAGCTCCAACTACCATTCCGCGTTCAAAGTCTGTTGATTCTCGTTGTGCACCCGTACTCACGTCAGAAGCCTTTTATATGAATCACCTCAGTACAAATGACAGCTCCGCCAATGCACTGTCCATTTATACCTTGTGTACGCGGTACTAACGCCATCTGTATACGTGCCTCAGTGTTGTGTTATGCCAGTGAATCGAAGTCTGCCATATGCTTTACCTACGATTGGGTCCATGAGAGCGTCACTTTTCACAGAAATACAGAGTGTTACACCCAGGTACTTCTATAAGTTGACGGGCTCCAGTTGTGACTCGTTGATACTAGGGTCATACGTTATTACGTTATTTCGTTTTGTGAAATGCACGATTTTACATTTCTGAACATTTCAAGCAACTTGTCAACATCTGACCGAATAGTTATGCATCGCCGGCGGGAGTGACCTTGCGGTTCTAGGCGCTACAGTCTGGAACCGAGCGACCGCTACGTTCGCAGGTTCGAATTCTGCCTCGGGATGGATGTGGGTGATGTCCTTAGGTTAGTTAGGTTTAAGTAGTTCTAAGTTCTAGGTGACTGATGACCTGAGAAGTTAAGTCGCATAGTGCTCAGAGCCATTTGAACCATTTTTGAACTTATGCATCTTATTCATCCTTTACCGCTGGAATTTCAACCTGCTCTCCACCGTCCCGCCTTTTAGTCGCCCCATGCAGTTCCACAGGACCACACAGTAATACTCATATTTCCATATCCGTCACGACCAGATCATTTTCATGATCACCCATTACACCGTAGCATCATTCACATTATCATCAGTGATTATATTTTAACTGTAACATGAATCATCATTATTGTCCACCAATGTATTTCTTTAATAGTACACCATTTATTGTTTTAGTATCCCGCCAGCGGATATCGATATGGACGCAGTTGAGCCGGCGCGAGCTTCACGGCAAAGTAGTGCTGGAAACCGGTACACACGGAGCGCGCGAGCATCGTACGAGCAGGGCCCTTGACCTACGTGTTTACCTCGTGATAGGAAAGGGGCCTTCAGTTCTTGTAATACGCTAACATCAATTACCTCGGACTTGGCCCTTGCCTCGCACCGTGTTCTGTTTCCAAGTGCTGGTGTTCTGTCGTTTGCGCTGGTCGCGTATTGTTTTGATATCCGTACTCGTATTTTCGTATCTACACGGCGTTCGGACTCTCTGCCCCCCCCCCCCCCCCCCCCGCCCCGTAGATTGACTCACAAGTGGACATAGCTCAAACTTAGTACTTATCCATTTCATAAAAGTCAAACAGCATGTTGATCCTGCGTCACATATTGCAAGAACGCGAAAAACCAAAAGAAATTTGCAGCACTACTTGCGCACCTAAGGAACCGTGTAACCTCCCCACAAAAAAATTAAAATATATAAATATTATTTGGTTAATGATTCTAATTTTTGTGTAACCTCAGAACAAAATTGGTTCCCATTTAAAACCTCGCTACAGAAAATCATTCACGTTTAACCTCCATACAAAATTTGTTTCCCATTTAATGTACCCACAAAATTCTTTTCTCATTTAATGTAAGCTCGAAACAGAAAAATTCCTATACCTCGTAATAAAAAAAAAATTAATTCAGTAATGATTCTAATTTTGGACGACAGCAGTGCTGCGTCATGGCCCTGTAAGGTCATTCTGAATAAAAAGCAAAAATTCTTACCTCAATAAAGTCGTCAACTATCTGCTCTTACAATAGCTTTTTCCGGCACAGCTCTGTGCAATGCTGGCCTATAGATTTGTCATTTATGAAAGGAAGCAACTGATTTTTCTTTTGCAACAATCGGAATGATCATGGATTGGAGAAATTAGTAAATTCTTTAAATTGAAATGAATGATTGTTAGAAATTACTTTATATGACAAAGATTATTATTAGGACATTTTTAAAAGATTTACATGGGAGTTCACATAACGTTACTAGATATGCGCAAGGCTGCTTTTACCTTATACTACAACGCTCAGGCTCCGCCATCGCTGCACCACGACCGGCCCAGCCAACACGATACACCAGACTGCTCGCTAGCAACAACTTACTGCTACACAGTTCCTACTATTTTATCAAATTCTTTCTCCATTAAAGTCTTCAACTCTCGCCTCTATCAACTACAAAACATACAAGCTGAACACAAAGAAAGACATTTCTTGTCGTTATACATCAGACCGTGCACATTTTCCATTTTTCGTGTATGTATGATTGTTTTCCTGTTTTGTTTGTATGCACTATGAAATGATTAAGATGTAACAAACAACAGTTGACTTTGACATTTTGCCTTATGATATCTCAACATCGTGACTATTTTACATTTTTTTACTACTACATTATGATACTGTGTGTACATTTATTGCACTTGAAAACTGTCTATGTTTTTGACATAATACGTTTTCTGTCATGCTATGCTGTATGCTTAATTATATCACTAGAAACCAGTTTTTATTTAATGGGTATATGATTTAAATGCAAGATTTTAATCCTTATTCAATATTTTCAGAAAGCAATAACGTGTAAAAGAAATAAATTAAACAAACCACAGTGGATTACTATTAAATGGGAATTTCACCTTCGGAATGAACGAAAGAAGATGCAATACCTCGTCACGAAGAGTAAATGGATCAGAATTAACAAACACTAACAGGAATATACTATACACATGGTATGATAGCAGTCTTAACTAATTTTTTCTTTCAGAATACGAGGCGATTGATGCAGGCTGTCAGACAAGAACTACACATCTTAGTCTTAGTGATTAAATATGCTAGTAATAAGAAACTCTGTACTATGAATAGTTGTATGAAGTAAATGGTAATATGAATAATGAAGTGTCTTTTTTGCAGATGATAATGAATGGTGATGAATAGTTATATGAAGAATATGCTAATATGAATAATGAAGTTTTTCTTTGCAGGTGATGACAGTAATGAAGCTATGGTAATATGAATAATGAAGTTTTTCTTTGCCGATGAGGATAATGATGAAGTTTATATATTTACTGTTAGTTAAGAAATGCTATGTAGTTATTTAAGTATTTGTTGCAGTTCGTTTTGACAGTATGTCTTATGTCGCATGGTATAATGACTGAATGTTTTGGAAAGGACAGCTAGAGTACATACATATTGAGTACATGTTTCATTACCTGTTAATTCGAAGTTCACTACTTTTCAGCATAATATGCGTTTCTTCTTTCATCTGAATAATCCAATTTGTATTTTTTCCAGGAGAAACTATTCATGAAATTAATGTGCTATAAGCAGTTAGTCATTAAACCTGTTCTAGCACTTGCATTTTTTTTATTTACCCATTTGTGTGTGCCATTCATTAATGTGATCACATATACTCCACTTGTTTCATAACCTTGCTACAGCTGACTCATGACGAATGACGTTACTAATCGTTATTTGCAGCAATAAGTCAAAAGCAAATATTTTCATGCCCCAGCAATTAATTATCGATCCCAACGCAATGCATTGCTAGCACCAAAAAAAAAAAAAAAAAAGTATTACCAGTCCCAAATAATGCTACCAGTTTAAGAGAGTTCTGTGTAATACTGAATGATGTTTTCTAACCACAGACCTTGAGTAATAGTTACAGTGTGTTACATTTTAAATATGTCCTATATCACTTGAATGATGAGTTCTGAGTAATAGTGAATGATATTTTGTAATAATGCATACATGCTATGCCAATAATTTCTGTAAATAATATTTTTGTTATACTCTATAAATGCTATGCTAATAATTAACTCTCATTTTGAATGATGACTTCTGATAGTTTGTAACTGGCCAATGAGTGCCAATAATTATTTTAAATATGTCCTATGTCACTTGAATGATGAAAAATGTTTTGTAATATTCAATACTTGCTATATGTTTAGTAACTGGCCAATGAATGCCACTGTTTCTTATATTTTAAATTTGTATTATGTCACTTACATGCTACTATATATGAATACCAGTAGCTTGATGCTACACTCATTAGCTCCTGTTTTGAATGATGACTTCTGATGGTTTGTAACTGACCGATGAGTGCCAATGATTACTATAACTAGATGAATTATGTAAATGGTATGCCATTAATTAACTCTTGTTTTGAATGATCACTTTTGAATAATGCATAAAAATGGTTTGTAATTGGCCAACGAGTGCCAATGTTCACTGTAATCAGATGACTTATGAACAATATTCTGTAATACTTCATACATAGTACAGAAATGTTTAGTAACTAGGCAATGAGTGCCACCAATTACGCAAAAAACTTAATAGACTAGTGTAATTCTCAATGATGACTAGCATAAGACTTAATGTCCTTCACCTTCTGACCTAATTACCAGAAATTACTGCAATATCCGTTTGTCCTGTCTATCCTTATGATCATGGAGCACCATATTTGGTTTTTGCACTAATTCCACGTTGGTGAAAGAGTGTGGTGTTGGCAGGACATGCTGTCCACCACCTTGAACAAAGGAGATGTTATTATGGCTATACTATTTGGTGTACCTAATGTACTACCAAAATGATAACATACAATATTAATACAACATTTCAGTGTCTTGGCTACACTGATAAATACTTCAGGAAGAGAACTTAAGATTGTCTCACTTGGTGTTGTGCTTCTGTAGAAAGATATGGACTTTCAGTGCAGCTACGTGCAACCTACTGTGCTACAACCATGATGCAATCCTTCCCATTCCTTTCCTAGTTCTTGTAAAATGATAAAGACATATACAGTGCGTGTGCACTTCATTTCATTTGTCAGCAAGATCAGTTGTCCTAAAAATGCTAAAGACTTCTACAGTGCGAGTGCACTTTATTTCACTCCATGATATGTTATGTTATGTAAGAATGCTAAAGACTTCTACAGTGCGTGCGCACTTTATTTCACTCCATGATATGTTATGTAAAAATGCTAAAGACTTCCACAGTGCGTGTGCACTTTATTTCACTCCATGATATGTCATGTAAAAATGCTAAAGACTTCTACATTGCGTGTGCACTTTATTTCACTCCTTGTTGCCCGCATCTCGTGGTCGTGCGGTAGCGTTCTCGCTTCCCACGCCCGGGTTCCCGGGTTCGATTCCCGGCGGGGTCAGGGATTTTCTCTGCCTCGTGATGGCTGGGTGTTGTGTGCTGTCCTTAGGTTAGTTAGGTTTAAGTAGTTCTAAGTTCTAGGGGACTGATGACCATAGATGTTAAGTCCCATAGTGCTCAGAGCCAGCCATCACTCCTTGTTATGTTTATTAGTTGCAAAAAAGGTAGAGATATATACAGTGCGTGTGCACTTTATGTCATTTGTTAATATGTTTTGTACTCATTGCACATACATTTTGTCTTTCTTGATATGTTCTGCACTTATCAATAGTGTATACACTCTGTGACTGTAGACTTAGTTAATTAAGTAGATTATAGAAAAATTTGTTGCTCATGGCAAGTCCAATTGACTCACCATCGCTGCCAAATTTTTGCCCCCCCAATGGAGGGTTATGTAAGAGGTATGCGCTGCCTGCGATATGTAAGCTATAAGAGAATCTGAGACCAAAGAGCAGTGTTGTATGCAGTAGGAACTGTTTAGCAGTAAGTTGTTGCTAGCGAGCAGTCTGGTGTATTTTGTTGGCTGGGCCGGTCGTGGTGCAGCGATGGCGGAGCCTGAGCGTTATAGTATAAGGTAAAAGCAGCCTTGCGCATATCTAGTAATGTTATGTGAACTCCCATGTAAATCTTTTAAAAATGTCCTAATAATAATCTTTGTCATATAAAGTAATTTCTAACAATCATTCATTTCAATTTAAAGAATTTACTAATTTCTCCAATCCATGATCATTCCGATTGTTGCAAAAGAAAAATCAGTTGCTTCCTTTCATAAATGACAAATCTATAGGCCAGCATTGCACAGAGCTGTGCCGGAAAAAGCTATTGTAAGAGCAGATAGTTGGCGACTTTATTGAGGTAAGAATTTTTGCTTTTTATTCAGAATGATCTTACAGGGTCATGACGCAGCACTGCTGTCGTCCAAAATTTACCAGGTTACTGAATTTATTTATTTTTTATTACGAGGTTTAGGAATTTTTCTGTTTCGAGCTTACATTAAATGAGAAAAGAATTTTTGTGGGTACATTAAATGGGAAACAAAGTTTGTGTGGATGTTAAATGAGAATGAATTTCTGTAGGGAGGTTGTAAATGGGAACCGATTTTGTTCTGAGGTTACACAAAAATTAGAATCATTAACCAAATAATATTTATTTATTTTAATTTTTTTGTGGGAAGGTTACACTAAAATCAGAATCACATTCATTATTCATATTATTATTTATTAAATTTTTAGGGAGGTTACAACATGTCAATAGTCTGAAAACCTCAACTAAAAAGGAATGTGCAAAATTTAGGTTTAAATCAGGTTCAATGATCCCAATGCTGAAGAAAATAAATCAGTCATTTTAAAACGAAATTTTTTTATACAGATGTTTTCGAAAGTCCCTGCACGTGTAGCTGGTTACAAAAAGAGTCTACGTGAGCTACTGCTACTCCTTCAGCCCGTCCTTACCAGATGGTTGGAAGCTGCAATGTTTTATTCTGTCAATTTTGATCCCATTAAGTCTACATCTACAGCCCCATGGATACTCCGCAAATCACATTTAAGTGCCTGGTAGTAAGTCGGTATAAAATTAATTGCGATAAAATTAATACTTTGATATTTAACTCTAAAGTAAATACTTGTTTCATTTTGTTTAGCAAACAGTTTCTCGCCATATGGTACCGTATGTATCAGTGACGCCAAGCAGCATTTGTATGTAAAAGTGTGCAGCAGGATTTAATTAACGTTAAGACAAACGTCTTTAAATTGCCCTCTAAGCAACAACAAAATTAGAAGCCACTTGTGTGTCACCAGTATACTCAATGTCAATTGTTAAGCAAAGAACCAACTGGGCAGTTTAACAAACAGGAACCCAGAGTACGGATTCTTTTGTTCAGGGAACAAAGTATTTTGTGGTGAAAGCATGAATGAAGAATTTGATCTGACACTGCCACAAATATGTTCATTCAAATTTCCAACTGTAGCTTCTTGTGGTGTAGACAGGTAATTTTCTGTCTACAAAAATATTTTGACTGACAAGCGCAGGAACCTCACGGAGAAGAAATTACGAATGGTATTAGATGTCAACTGTGCAAAAAGGGAGGTGAGTCTATAAATTTGGAAACAAAAATGATAGTATTTTTCACTTGATCGTGCATGGATTGTTGTTTGATAGTCTGCTTGAATGCATGCATATTTTGGGATTTTATAGTGCATGGAATTCTCGTCTTTAATAATTACATTTGTGCCTACATTGGCGTTCTCTCGACTTTGTCACGCCCTGTACGGACATAAAAGAAGGAACATAGAACGTTCTTCCATGTCTTACACTTTTCTTCTTTTTTTCATATTGTTAATTTGTGGCCACCATGGACCCGACATTTTTGCAATGCTGGCAGGAGTAGCTGCAGCAGGAGCAGATGCAGGAGCTGCCCAAGCAGAATGCGGAATTGCTCCATACTCACGCCGTGCTGGTAGCAGGCCACGCGCCATCAGAGAAGTCTTCTCCCCCCCCCTCCCCTCCCCCCTCAATAGACAAGTCTGCGGACAGGTGGAAGAATTACCTGCGCCGGTTCTTACTGCACTTACTGGTCAGGTGTATCGTTAATCCAGCCTATAAGGCGACCTTGTTACTGTCCAGCACTGTGAGTTATACAAAATCGGGCAAAATTTGAAATTCTCCTCCAAGCACGAGAAACTTAACTTTGACGTTCTCCGTCAGTCGCTAATGCAGTATTTTGGGCATGAAAAAGCGTTGATGGCACGGTTGAGGTTTAACCAGCACCAATAGTTTCTTGCGCAGTTGTAAGCGTCCCGGGTCGCCAACCTCCAAGATCTCTCAAGCAAATGCCAATTTGAGTGTCTCCATATGCTGTCTCACACGTGGTCTTGCTAACTAGGGACTTGATTGTCCGGTTAGCACCTTACCCCGAGATCCAAATTAGGACATTGTTCTTGTCTGACTCTTCCTTCGCCGACGTTACCTAGATTGCTGAGTCCCATGATCTTACGATGGCGATGAGGGACGTACTTTCCCATAATTGGCAGGTAGCAAAGTTATACAGGGTGTTACAAAAAGGTACGGCCAAACTTTCAGGAAACATTCCTCACACACAAATAAAGAAAAGATGTTATGTGGACATGTGTCCGGTAACGCTTAATTTCCATGTTAGAGCTCATTTTAGTTTCGTCAGTATGTACTGTACTTCCTCGATTCACCGCCAGTTGGCCCAATTGAAGGAAGGTAATGTTGACTTCGGTGCTTGTGTTGACATGCGACTCATTGCTCTACAGTACTGGCATCAAGCACATCACTACGTAGCATCAACAGGTTAGTGTTCATCACGAACGTGGTTTTGCAGTCAGTGCAATGTTTACAAATGCGGAGTCGGCAGATGCCCATTTGATGTATGGATTAGCACGGGGCAATAGCCGTGGCGCGGTACGTTTGTATCGAGACAGATTTCCAGAACGAAGGTGTCCCGACAGGAAGACGTTCGAAGCAATTGGTCGGCGTCTTAGGGAGCACGGAACGTTCCAGCCTATGACTCGCGACTGGGGAAGAACTAGAACGACGAGGAAAACTGCAATGGACGAGGCAATTCTTCGTGCAGATGACGATAACCCTAATGTCAGCGTCAGAGAAGTTGCTGCTGTACAAGGTAACGTTGACCACGTCACTGTATGGAGAGTGCTACGGGAGAACCAGTTGTTTCCGTACCATGTACAGCGTGTGCAGGCGCTATCAACAGCTGATTGGCCTCCACAGGCACACTTCTGCGAATGGTTCATCCAACAATGTGTCAATCCTCATTTCAGTGCAAATGTTCTCTTTACGGATGATTCTTCATTCCAACGTGATCAAATTGTAAATTTTCACAATCAACATGTGTGGGCTGACGAGAATCCGCACGCAACTGTGCAATCACGTCATCAACACAGATTTTCTGTGAACGTTTGGGCAGGCATTGTTGGTGATGTCTTGATTGGGCCCCATGTTCTTCCACCTACGCTCAATGGAGCACGTTATCATGATTTCATACGGGATACTCTACCTGTGCTGCTAGAACATGTGCCTTTACAAGTACGACACAACATGTGGTTCATGCACGATGGAGCTCCTGCACATTTCAGTCGAAGTGTTCGTACGCTTCTCAACAACAGATTCAGTGACCGATGGATTGGTAGAGGCGGACTAATTCCATGGCCTCCACGCTCTCCTGACCTCAACCCTCTTGACTTTCATTTATGCGGGCATTTGAAAGCTCTTGTCTACGCAACCCCGGTACCAAATGTAGAGACTCTTCGTGCTCGTATTGTGGACGGCTGTGATACAATACGCAATTCTCCAGGGCTGCATCAGCGCATCAGGGATTCCATGCGACGGAGGGTGGATGCATGTATCCTCGCTAACGGAGGACATTTTGAACATTTCCTGTAACAAATTGTTTGAAGTCACGCTGGTACGTTCTGTTGCTGTGTGTTTCCATTCCATGATTAAGGTGATTTGAAGAGAAGTAATAAAATGAGCTCTAACATGGAAAGTAAGCGTTTCCGGACACATGTCCACATAACATATTTTCTTTCTTTGTGTGTGAGGAATGTTTCCTGAAAGTTTGGCCGTACCTTTTTGTAACACCCTGTATACGTGCGGTAACAGCCCCCACTGCCCCTTGCGGTTGGCCAGGTGAGCGTGCCTTCCGCTGAGCTGCTGTGTGATGACGCCTTTCAAAAATCGAGTACGATGACGTCACGGCGCTCTCCTTCTTCACCTGCGACCTTTTGGATCCTCGCGCTGCCGACGGCGGACCTGCAGGGCGTCAGACTCTGTCGCAGTAGTTTCTCTATTGACAAATGCTCCCAAGTGCGGCAGTATGCATACACTCTGTCGCCTCCACAGCGCGCTCCACTATCCTACTTTCACCCAAGGAACAGGGCGCCGCTCTCGTGATTCCCACTGCCGCCCAAGGAATTGGGCTACTTTCATAGTGGCACCGACAACGGTAGTCTGACGCGGTCACTGGTGGTTGCCCGTTAACATCGGCAGAGAGTGCCGTGACAGTATGTCCGATTTCATTCGTCAGTTTTTGATGGGGTCAAGAAGCAGGTGGGATTAGGGTGGGATGGATACCATGACGCCTCTGTGCTGGAGACGAGTGCTGTATTGCAGCTTTTGCTATTGAAAAGACGCTGAATGGCATGTGAATGAGCTACATAGGTCTCGAAGAGAACTGTGGCGAGTACTGTAAACTCTGTCCTCAGTTATCGGACAAGTTTTACGAATACCTGAGATGACGGGAGAAACCTTCCCCTAGAGCTAACTAGTGATGATCTTGAACAGCAAATTGCAAACGCTCTGTTCGCTGTATTTATTCAAAGTTGTGCAGGCGTACGTTAATTAATCTTCAATGACAGTCATTCATCATGTTTGTGAAAGATAAGCATAAAGTTTAGCATTAGATATGAAAAGTGGAAGTACAGGGTGACAATTATTGAACTACATGACAAACGCTGAACGGAATGGACAGTGTCTTGAAAGGAGGATATAAGATGAACATCAACAAAAGCAGAACGAGGATAATGGAATGTAGTCGAATTAAGTCGGGTGATGCTGAGGGAATTAGATTAGGAAATGAGACACTTAAAGTAGTTTTGCTATTTGGGGAGCAAAATAACTGATGATGGTCGAAGTAGAGAGGATATAAAATGTAGACTGGCAGTGGCAGGGAAAGCGTTTCTGAAGAAGAGAAATTTGTTAACATCGAGTATGGATTTAAGTGTCAGGAAGTCGTTTCTGAAAATATATGTATGGAGTGAGCCATGTATGGAAGTGAAACGTGGACGATAAATAGTTTAGACAAAAAGAGAATAGAAGCTTTCGAAATGTGGTGCTACAGAAGAATGCTGAAGGTTAGATGGGTAGATCACATAACTAATGAGGAGGTATTGAATAGAATTGGGGAGAAGAGAAATTTGTGGCACAACTTGACTAGAAGAAGGGATCGGTTTGTAGAACATATTCTGAAGCATCAAGGGATCACCAATTTAGTACTGGAGGGCAGGGCGGAGGGTAAAAATCGTAGAGGGAGACCAAGAGATGAATACACTAAACAGATTCAGAAGAATGTAGGTTGCAGTAGGTACTGCCATGCGGTTAAAGGCGCTGCAGTCTGGAACCGCAAGACCGCTACGGTCGCAGGTTCGAATCCTGCCTCGCGCATGGATGTTTGTGATGTCCTTAGGTTAGTTAGGTTTAACTAGTTCTAAGTTCTAGGGGACTAATGACCTCAGCAGTTGAGTCCCATAGTGCTCAGAGCCATTTGAACCATTGCAGTAGGTACTGGGAGATGACGAAGCTTCCAGAGGATAGAGCAGTATGGAGAGCTGCATCAAACCAGTCTCTGGACTGAAGACCACAACAACATGAAAAAAACGTAAAGTACTTACAAACTACGGCATACAAACACTTTTTCAATATGTAAACGTCACTAAAGATATTCGTATTTGTTTATAACATGTTCGATATGCCTGCCATCATTGGCGATGATATGGTGCAGACGAATAGCGAAATTCTGCATGACCCGCTGAAGTGTCGGAACATCTATGCTGTCGATGACCTTCTGAATGGCTGTTTTCAACTCAGCAATGGGTTTGGGGTTATTGCTGTACAAGTTGTCTTTAACGCAGCACCATTACAAAGAAGTCGCGTGTGCTCAGATCAGGAGAATATGGCGGTCAGTTGAGACCCATGCCAGTGACCTCTGGGTACCCCAGAGCCAGAATGCGGTCCCCAAAGTGCTCCTCCAGGACATCAAACACTCTCCTGCTTCAATGGGGTAGAGCTCCGTCTTGCATGAACGACATCTTGCTGCAATTAGGGTCACTTTGTATGATGGGGATGAAATCATCTTCCAAAACCTTCAGGTACCATTCGGTAGTCACCGTGCCATCAAGGAATATCGCACCGATTACTCCGTGACTGGAAAAGGCACACCACATAGTCACCCGTTGAGGGTGAAGAGACTTCTCGATCGCGAAATGCGGATTCTCAGTCCCCCAAATGCGCCAATTTTGCTTGCTGATGAACTCGTCCAAATGAAAGTGGGCTTCGTCGCTAAACCAAACCATAGTAATTCCCATCATGCCCCGGCGCCAACGTCCTAACGCAAACCGTTCACAAGTTATGACGATTTTATTTTCAATAATTCAATAACTGTCATCTCGTACATAGCTACTGTACACTACATGTACAATCCACTTCATATAATAGAAGCATCACCCTATTGGCATAAAAAAGCCAGTCAGCAGTATAATAATAATTTGTAAACAGCTAATGCCAAACTACCACGACCCAAAAAATATCCACTGCAATAACTATAAGAATAAGATACGCCACCCTTCTCACTTGATACTTCTTATTTTATTTTATTTATTTCTATTTTTTTCTTTTGATGGTGTAATTTACACCTACAACTTCCAATAAAGATTTCGCCTATTTTTGGTTTCCAATAAACCTAAGATTTCAGTCTATAGCTTCCAAGGTATACCCGACTATGATATTTTCATCACCAGGATGCCAAAAACTCTTTCTTTGTTGAAGTAAACTTATCCGTTTCTCACACTCCATATTCCGTGTGGGAGAACGTCTACGTTCTGACTGACGAAAAAGTGTTCTGAATTTCACCGATTGTTGTACGAAGTCTGTACGTTTGGGAGATGAGATCGGCTGCAGCGTGACCGCGCCCGTAGCGGAATAATGATTTGAAACGATCGGTCGTCTTCGGCCGATGTTGGTCGTCGGCGGAATTCACCAATATCGGTGCCACTATGACCGCAGCCTTGGAACCGGCGCCCTCCTTTCTGCACTCACTCGTGGACCACTTCTCAACCCCGCCGATAACAGATGGACCAGCCGTTACACTAGACTCTTCGCAATCTTCCGCCGCTTCGGAGGCGCATGCTAAGTCGGTATTGACTACTTCAGATATGCATCCGCTGCCGGGGACTGTCACGCCCTCTCCAGTTTTGAGACGGTTTTCGGGGGTTCAGTACGTTTTACACTATTTTTTTTCAGGAACAGACTAATAGTGATGTAGTGCTGCTGTGAAGGGTACCAGAAACAAAACTATCGATTTCTCGATCGCTATAGCGCCGAGCTGATGTTTGTGGATATGTTAGTGACAGGAGAATCCCATTGATTTGTGGCTGTGATTGCGCAACTTTGAGAAATATTTGTGACTTATGATTCTTATTGCTCATGTTTCACACGCAGTGATTTAAGCTGTCCTCTCAGGTTCTTGCCTGATCAAACACTCAACACTCGAGAATCGCCACATATTCGGAAATAAACAGCGAAGTATTTGTGGGAAGAAAGAGTATGAATTTAATTGCTGCTCGTTTTAGTCGCAGCAAGTAAAGCTGACGTGTAAGGATCCTGCCTAACCACATACTCGGACGTCGCCACATATTCGGAAATAAACAGCCAAATATTTATTTCACCCCTAATTCTCTAATAAGACGGAAATGTTAAATGTCATCAAATACTGCGTAAGATCCCTCACGCTACGGGTTACTCTTACTGTATATGTGTCACGTCTTTGTTTTCATAATATTTCTTCAAGCCTTATATCGTTACTGGGTGTTTGTGATACATTTTAATTATGCTATTGCTTTGAAAATGGCGTATTGTAGCACACACATTACAAAGGACATGAATAATCGAACTGCATACAGCTCACACAGACGTCATTCGCAAGCGCTCGCAAAAGTCGATAATCGAAAACCCACCAGTGACGTCACGACTGCGAAAAGTAGTGTGGAGTCTGCTCGACCCGGTTGTCAGGGCAGAAACCTAGCTATTTTCGGTCCTAAGTGGCCTTTTCACGTGGGAGGAGGGGTTTAGTATCCCGGCCAGCGGATATTGATTTGGAAGCAGATGCGATGGGGCGGGTCTCGCAGGAGAGTAGTGCGGCAAACTGTCACAGATGGCGTGTGAGTGCATCGATTCCGTTATTCTGTTTGAGCGGCTCCCGTATGCGCTTCTGCTGCAGACGATGTTGCTGCTGCATGCGCAACTGTTCCTGACAGCATTGTAAAAACGTCGCTTTCATGGTGGCCAAAAATTAGCTCTATGAAAAAAATAAAAGCATCACACGTGTAAGAAAATCCTCCGTCGCCTCTTTCGTAGCTGCACGTGTGTGGCAACGTCGCGAAATTGTCCACTCCGTACAAACGTCACTACTCCAGCAGACGGTGGGTGCTCGAACTAAAACCCCTGGGAGCTGGACTCCGAAAGAGGAAAACTTTATGTACGGGTTAATCTGTGTGAGAGCAGAGTGTCCGAATACCGAGCAGAGACTTGCGCGGAGAAAAGCACAAAACGCGACCAGCGCGAATGACCGGAACAGTTAGCACACGGAACCATGAGCACGGCGCGATTCGAAAGCCAGATCCGTGTTAGTCGATCTCAGCGTAAGGCCGCCCGTAAACGATCAAACATTTTGTCAAACACAAGTATGCTTGTCAAATATTTGACCGTGTACGCTGCGGTTTAACGTGTTTGTCGAGCATAGATCATGTTTGACGTGTTCGCGAGAAATTTTTATTGACGGAAAGTTTGACAAGGCGGCGGACGTTCTTTGTGTCGACGTTTCGTCCTGTATGTTCAGTGAAAAATTGTTTTATTATGATTCATTTCGCTGTATCGTGAGTTTCCACTACGATGAAAACTACGATCAAGTATAAAAAACCACTAAGAATTACCAACCTGATAGAGGTACCACATCTTTTCCAGCCACACATTATGCATGGACAAAACCAGTATTTTACGCATACAGTGACATACAAGCGGAATGGAATGAAATAAAAGAAATAGAAGTCATCTGGTTCTTCCACGGATGATGTGGGGAAGAGAATAACTTTTCGAATTCTTGTGTTTTCTTTTTCAGTGTGAGGCTGAAGTAACGCTAAACAAGTTATTAAACGTTTCACTGTCCATTCGCAGAACCATCAAATTCTGAGTGAAACATTTCCATTAACAGGTTTCCATTTGTATATTTCTCATTTTAAAGCATTGTCAGGACCAGCGGCTTGTTTTCTTCTTCTTTAAACACAGTGCCAAAGACAATTTTAGAAATGCTTTACCTACACCTAGCGCCAAAATATAGCATACGCGAAAAGTAAACAGAAGTGGGATCACTGCTGTCAGCTGCAGCGGGACATTAAGCGGAATCAGTGACGACGAGCGAAAATGTGTACCAGAGCGGGATTCGAACCTGGGATCTACTGCTTACTAGACAGGTGCGGTAACCACTGCACCATCTGCCACACCACGCCGACCGGGGTGGCCGAGCGGTTGTAGGCGCTTCAGTCTGGGATCGCGCGACCGCTACGGTCGCAGGTTCGAATCCTGCCTCGGGCATGGATGTGTGTGAACTCCTTAGGTTAGTTAGATTTAAGTGGTTCTAAGTTCTAGGGGACTGATGACCACAGCTGTTAAGTCCCATAGTGCTCAGGGCCATTTGAACCATTTTTTGCGACACCACCTTTTCCCCAATGCACGGACTTCTCGACGCGCTTCACGGCCGATCCACACTCCCATTGAGCCCTACATATCCGCAGTCCCTGCCCATTAAACTGTACTTCCGTTCGCTACTCACAGATTCCCACAAGAGATCGGACGTATTCGTGCATTCGCACTGAAGAAGGTGGATTCACTGCCCAGCTAGGCTTAACAGGTATATGAATGCTTGGTGTCTGTTCTTTCGGACATGTCCGAAAGAATAGAAACCACGCATTCATATACACGAAAACTGTCTGCTGCAAAAGTAAGGTTAAATTGACAAGGTTTCTTAGTTCGCGTAAGGACTTGTTTGACACATCCGTGGCTAGATAAGAGTGAACTTGACTGGCAAGTTTGCTCTTTCAGGAGAGACTTAATAAGGCTCAAAAAGTTTCATTGTCCATTCGAAGAAAGTTGATGTAATCATCGGGTTCTGAACGTAATATTATCATTATATATTTTCATGGGTAAATCTCTCATTTTACGCCATCCCCTGGACCATAGTCCTGTTTTCTTACTCTTCTTTAAACAACAGTGCCAAAGACAATGCCAGGACTGCTCCGTCTGCATTTGTGGCCGTTCTCACTACTCTCAAAATACACATGAACACGAATAGCGTCCGCTTCAAAGTGAGATTAAACTGACAAACATTGTTTGACCGTGTACCAGCTTGCTTGGGAAATCCGTGGCTAGATAAGAGCGATTTTCTCAAACATGTTCGCCTTAAGAATTGACTGGCCTGGCATATCGCCGACTGCAAGTAAACAGCCGTGTCAGCGGTGTTGCCCATACGACGCTCCGCGTCCGCTCTCCGTGATAGCTCTAGATACTACTCTGCCTCGAGACCTACACAAGCTCATCTTCACCCATATGTATCGCCACTGGTAGGGATACTATAGCCTTTAATGGTGCTGAGATACGTTTGATCACTAGTGCTCGGCAAGCCGAATGAATGTGGAGTAAACAGTTTCACAACAGGCGCCATCCCAACTGGGGGAAATTTATCATCATGATGTAGACTAATGAGGAAATGGGTCAAGCCTCGGAAAAATAGCCAAGATTACTGACGAAGAATGGATCGCTTGGTAGAATCTGAGGACATGAAATTGAACTGTGTTGGAGAATATTCATCAATAAGCACTTCCTCACTGCAACTTGCGCATGCAAGCAATGGGGGAAATGATTCTGAGCCAAGTGTTCATTTCAACCACTTAATTATCAAGCACATTAGTGCACTTTCGGATTTCCTACATGCCTCTTTTAACAGTAATGAAATGCCCTGCATAGTGTCGAGATGGGTAGCGCCTGAGGTATGAAAATGGCCCTTCAGTGTTCGCTGCTGTTGAAAGGAGTATACTGGGGCACACTTGTATGTGGCACCAAATAAGATAAGGATATTAATAAATTAAAATGAAACTAGGGTACTATAAATGATGAATGCCTCTGATAGGCTCGATAATGTGGATCGCTGACTGTGCGCGACCACAGAGGCGAAGATACTGTACTGCTTTGTTGGAGTAAGAGAGGTAGCTGTAGGTAGCTGTCTGTGAGGGAAAGACGGTGGAGTAGGCAGCTTCTATGGTGTGCTGTGTGAAGCGACCAATAGTTAGATTAATGTAGGTATGTCAGTATTGTTGAACATGGAAGCAGAAGTCTTCAGGCAAATAAGGTAAAGATTTAAATAATTATGATTTTTGTCTTTGCCAGCGTGTTAGTATAAGTGAGTTGGCTGGTAATTTGCAACTGTTGATTAATCCCAGAATCTACGTAAACTGTTTTGAGAAAAAGACTAGTTAGATATTTCATTTTTTGTAATGCTTTTAAGGATATGTTAACAGAGCTTTGTGTAATTTGATGATTTGTATTTATGAAACTTCCTGGCAGATTAAAACTGTGTGCCCGACCGAGACTCGAACTCGGGACCTTTGCCTTTCGCGGGCAAGTGCTCTACCAACTGAGCTACCAAAGCACAACTCAGGCCTGGTCTCACAGCTTCACTTCTGCCAGTATCTCGTCTCCTACCTTCCAAACTTTACAGAAGCTCTACCGCGAACCTTGCAGAACTAGCACTCTTGAAAGAATGGATATTGCGGAGACATGGCTTAGCCACAGCCTGGGGGATGTTTCCAGAATGAGATTTTCACTCTGCAGCAGAGTGTGCGCTGATATGAAACTTCCTGGCAGATTAAAACTGTGTGCCCGACCGAGACTCGAACTCGGGACCTTTGCCTTTCGCGGGCAAGTGCTCTACCAACTGAGCTACCGAAGCACGACTCACGCCCGGTCTCACAGCTTTACTTCTGGCAGTGAGTCGTGCTTCGGTAGCTCAGTTGGTAGAGTACTTGCCCGCGAAAGGCAAAGGTCCCGAGTTCGAGTCTCGGTCGGGCACACAGTTTTAATCTGCCAGGAAGTTTCATATCAGCGCACACTCCGCTGCAGAGTGAAAATCTCATTCTGGATTTGTATTTATGTTGGATTAATGAAGTTAGATAATAATTGCAGTTTAAATCTCATTGTTTGTGGATCAGTTGTGAGTAATGTAACTTCAGTTGTCAGATGTTTCTGAAAAGACAAACATAACTTGCAATATAATTTTTCTAAGAAAACTCAAGTGTTAGTAATTCACCATAATCAGTACCGCCTCCCAATCCAGGTAATATATTTTTTTAAAGTCCGCCCCCGGTAGCCGAGTGGTGCCGGCACGGTAACTCAGCGTGTTCGGTCAGCGGGTTAGCTGTCCCCTATAATAAAAAAACTGAGTTACTCGATCAACAAAGAACTTAAAACGGATGTCTTAGGACGTCCGCCCCGAGCAGATGCAACGAACAAAAGAAAGCCGGCACGGTAGCTCAGTGTGTTCGGTCAGAGGGTTAGCTATCCTCTATAATAAAAAAAAAAAAACTGAGTTACTCGATCAACAAAGAACTTAAAACGGATGTTTTACGACGTCCGCCCCGAGCAGATACAACGAACGAAAGCGAACAAAATTAGATTTAAAAAAAAAAAAAAGTGGTCAGCGCGACAGAATGTCAATCCTAAGGGCCCGGGTTCGATTCCCAGCTGGATCGAAGAGTTTCTCCGCTCAGGCACTGGGTGTTGTGTAGTCCTAATCATCATCATTTCATCTCCATCGACGCGCAAGTCGCCGTCGTGGCGTCAAATCGAAAGACTTGCACCCGGCGAACGGTGTACCCGACGGGAGGCCGTAGTCACGCGACATTTACATTTAATTTTTTTAAAGAAGTTGAATTTTCTTAAATGTTCTCATTTATGATTGCACACTGCTGAGCCTGTAGCTATCATATTCATATTTTTTGTGAGAGACCAGAATATATTGCGTTCCACCGTTGCTGTTTTAGAGGTGAGACCATTTAAATTATTTGTTATGTACACAGGAGCCAAAGTTACCAGTTTTGAACAGGGCCAGATGGTTCAGTGCCTAAGGCGCTGAATGCATTTTGCAACGACTGTATTTATTTATTGGTATTGGGAGTTCCATTGCCCAATCGATTCGTGTAAAGTTTTGGTAACAATGACCCCGAGTAAACATACCACTTGCACTTACAGCACACAATACGACAACTGGAGCTCTGTATCCATTCCACTGATCAGACATTGATTCAACGTAATCGTCATCATTCTCTTTTCATTTCAAAAGTTTTCAAACAATGTCACACTGTATCCATCACCATATTTTAATATACACTCCTGGAAATTGAAATAAGAACACCGTGAATTCATTGTCCCAGGAAGGGGAAACTTTATTGACACATTCCTGGGGTCAGATACATCACATGATCACACTGACAGAACCACAGGCACGTAGACACAGGCAACAGAGCATGCACAATGTCGGCACTAGTACAGTGTATATCCACCTTTCGCAGCAATGCAGGCTGCTATTCTCCCATGGAGACGATCGTAGAGATGCTGGATGTAGTCCTGTGGAACGGCTTGCCATGCCATTTCCACCTGGCGCCTCAGTTGGACCAGAGTTCGTGCTGGACGTGCAGACCGCGTGAGACGACGCTTCATCCAGTCCCAAACATGCTCAATGGGGGACAGATCCGGAGATCTTGCTGGCCAGGGTAGTTGACTTACACCTTCTAGAGCACGTTGGGTGGCACGGGATACATGCGGACGTGCATTGTCCTGTTGGAACAGCAAGTTCCCTTGCCGGTCTAGGAATGGTAGAACGATGGGTTCGATGACGGTTTGGATGTACCGTGCACTATTCAGTGTCCCCTCGACGATCACCAGTGGTGTACGGCCAGTGTAGGAGATCGCTCCCCACACCATGATGCCGGGTGTTGGCCCTGTGTGCCTCGGTCGTATGCAGTCCTGATTGTGGCGCTCACCTGCACGGCGCCAAACACGCATACGACCATCATTGGCACCAAGGCAGAAGCGACTCTCATCGCTGAATACGACACGTCTCCATTCGTCCCTCCATTCACGCCTGTCGCGACACCACTGGAGGCGGGCTGCACGATGTTGGGGCGTGAGCGGAAGACGGCCTAACGGTGTGCGGGACCGTAGCCCAGCTTCATGGAGACGGTTGCGAATGGTCCTCGCCGATACCCCAGGAGCAACAGTGTCCCTAATTTGCTGGGAAGTGGCGGTGCGGTCCCCTACGGCACAGCGTAGGATCCTACGGTCTTGGCGTGCATCCGTGCGTCGCTGCGGTCCGGTCCCAGGTCGACGGGCACGTGCACCTTCCGCCGACCACTGGCGACAACATCGATGTACTGTGGAGACCTCACGCCCCACGTGTTGAGCAATTCGGCGGTACGTCCACCCGGCCTCCCGCATGCCCACTATACGCTCTCGCTCAAAGTCCGTCAACTGCATATACGGTTCACGTCCACGCTGTCGCGCGCGGCATGCTACCAGTGTTAAAGACTGCGATGGAGCTCCGTATGCCACGGCAAACTGGCTGACACTGACGGCGGCGGTGCACAAATGCTGCGCAGCTAGCGCCATTCGACGGCCAACACCGCGGTTCCTGGTGTGTCCGCTGTGCCGTGCGTGTGATCATTGCTTGTACAGCCCTCTCGCAGTGTCCGGAGCAAGTATGGTGGGTCTGACACACCGGTGTCAATGTGTTCTTTTTTCCATTTCCAGGAGTGTAAGTTTGTGTAACTCTACATCGACCTGAAGGAAAAGGTTACAACTGTAAAATGATATTACATCGCTGATGCGAGTCTGTCACCTAGCGCTTGTTTTTAGCGATACGAGATTTTATCGCTTCCTGCAATTGTCTTTCTCAGATAAAAATTTGTGGTAAGCAGTATGAGACCTAACCGCTGAGGTCATCGGTCCCTAGGATTACGCAACACTTAATCTAACTTAAACTATCTTACGCTAAGGACAACACACATACCCATGCCCGAAGGAGGATTCGAACCTCCGACGGGGGAAGCCGCGCGAACCGTGATAAGACGCCTTAAACCGCACGACTACCTCGCGCGGCAGTCTATCTCGTCTTGGTGTTCTAAAGAGCAGGACGCAAGATTCGAATACTCCCGGAACAGCATATATCAAGGAACTAAATGCTGTGAAGTGTGTTGAGCTGCTGACTCAGTGATCACGTCTTCCATGTACTGTGACGTTTTACCTGATGACAAATCAAATAAGGCAAAAATTACTTGTCTTGAATGTTTATTTGTAATACAGTTTTGTCCACTCCTTTTTAAGGTTCTGTACCTCAGTCGGTAAAAACGTAACACTTACAGGATGACTTTGTTGTCCCTCTGCCTGTCTGTCCGAGTGCTAAAAACACTTTTCCTCAGGAACGGTTCGACGTCTCAAGTTGAAATCTATGTCAAGTGCAAAGGACAACGGTCCCTTGGTGGTGTAAAACATTGAAGCTTCTAAGCCATTGTAATCAAAAGATACCGCCATTTATGTCATATATTGACACTCGAAAGCTCAGTCGTTGAAACCTATTGGATACTGCACGTTCGCCTAGAATCAAGAACGTCACATATGTGTCACATATATTGTCACATGTATTGATACTCGAAAGCTCTCATCGAAACCTATTGGGTACGGTACTTCACGTTGGCCTAGAATCAAGAACTTTGCCAAAAAGCAAGATTTCACAGTACAGCTGAAGGAAATAATGAGAAAATTGTGAATTTGTATTTATATCACACCAAATATATTTTTTTGTCATTTGTTATCCAACTGTCCAACTTAGGCTACGTTTTCTCAGGAACGGTTTGACGTATCAAACAGAAATTTATGTCACATACTAAGTTCAACGGTGCCTCGCATCTGGCCAATTTTTTTTAATAATCGAACGCTATGTAGGGTCACAGGACACTTATTCCACCTTTTATTTGAGCTTCTATGTGTCGATTAAATTGGTTCTGAACTGGGAATGCAACTCAGACCGCCCTTAACGTGGAATTTGATCCCTTCGTGACAATACAGCTCGACTACAATTTGTGGTTTGTTCAAAACTGCAGATTCCTCAACATCGCCACATATTGATCGTGAATGGGTTCGAATCCTGGCCCGGCACTGAAGTTTTCATTACGTATTATCAATCTCTAGCACGAGAACACCTATCTGCTGGTGGATAATAATTTTGATTTTTAATGTATTTTCATTCGTTGTCAACACTAACGATATCTGACGTTTTTGACTCCCAGTGAGACACAGAACTATTTGCTAGATCACTGTAAGTTCAAGGATGTTATTCTGAGCTGCTGGTGGAGAATAATTCGGTAGCTGACGTCTCTTTGTGTGTAGTCAACAACGCTATGTGTGGAGCTCTATTCCCAGTCAGCACTGAACTCTTCGTTATATTATTTCTAGTTCAAACGTGCTCACATGTCGCTGCTGGTATAACAAACCCATATTTAACGTTCGTTTTCTCTAGAATATAACAGCGATACGTGCCTTGTTGGAGTCCTGGAAGGGAAAAAATTAATGTTTCGTCTCGTCATTTCAATTAAAACATCTTGCTACAGCCGAGAAAATGCGGTATGTCACAGTTGATTGTGCTTCGATAACATTCCGATTAGATTCTGGGATTGAATCCCTATCCAACACAAAGCTTTACCTCACGGCATTTCAAGTAAGTTACTTGTGAAGAAGCAATATTTAACAACTCTCGTAGTTCCTTAATAGGGGCAATAGATGCTTGGTAGGAATTCGCGTCTGTTAAAAATGTTTGCGTTATGTAATTTAAAGTTGATATTTGCTAACTGATACTGTATAAAATCTAGGTGTATCACTCTCTGTATGTCTAGTCAGGAATGACTGTTAGTTTCCGTCAGTCACGAAATCTTTGCTTAGTCTGCATGACCTGGGTTTGAATCCATATGCAGAACGAGACGGTTCAACGTATCATTTGAAGTTCATACATATTCTCAACTAGCTGCTCATGAATAACATAAATTTTTAATGTAATTTTGTGTTAAATAATAAGTACGGTATGTTACTTTGAAGAGGAAATCATGAATACGACGAACTTATACGTGCATTACCTATCTGACGTAATAATGGAAGTGGTAACATTTCAGGTATGTCACTTATTGTAATAAATGTGATCCCGGCGGAGGTTCGAGTCCTCCCTCGGGCATGGGTGTATGTGTTTGTCCTTAGGATAATTTAGGTTAAGTAGTGTGTAAGCTTAGGGACTGATGACCTTAGCAGTTAAGTCCCATAAGATTTCACACACATTTGAACATTTTTCTAATAAATGTGAGCTTACAAGCCTGAAGGACAGTCTTATCTGTGATAAGGTGTTCCCTGATGTTTGTAGTATCGCGGTACTACTTTACATCTTGAGTTATTGCGATACAGAACAGTGTTTGCAAGTGGTGACTTGTTGGAATTATTTTCAATAGTCAAACGACTGTACCAAGGAGCGATTAGAGGACCTGCTAGACAGCTGCGTTATGTGGGTTGCATGTGAATCAGGCGAAATGCAATTTAGGTCGTTCGGATACTTTTGAGTACGGCTGTACCATGCCAAACATTAGCTATAACAATGGCGAAAGCACATGAATTGGACTTTGAATTGATTCCTCGTGCACCAGACGTAGCCCCAAATGATTTTTTCATGTTCCCTTACTTGAATCTTTGGCTCACTCGGAAGTAATTTTCATCAAGTGAGAAAGTGATAGTTGCAGTCAACGACTATTTTGCAGAATTTGACAGAACATATTTTTCCGATAGGGTGAAGAAGTTGGAGGATCGCTGGACCAAGTATATATCCCTCAGAGGAGACTGTGTCGATAAGTACGGGGAGTTGTTTACGAAACAAATATTTTTTTCTTGCTTTTTTACTATCCTTATCAAACCGCCTTGAAAAAAGTACGTTTACTAACTTTGTGACTGTTTAAAGGAGATAAAAAGAAACACTTTTTTATGTGGCAAAAGTATCACAGGTGCACCATTTCCCCCTCGGTATCCATGAAAGTTTTAACGTTAGTGATGTTCAGAGACGGTGTTCAAGTTGCTGTGTGGCGAATAATATTTTAGTGATGTTGCTGGCTTTCTATAAATTTCCTTTGTTATGGGAGGAGATGAAGCTTTTGGTGTATGTGAAACAGACAATCACTTCAGAAGAGCTGGTAGCCCTTATGGCTTAAGTTGCAGCCGTTACTCATGTATCACCCGGTTGTTTGCAACGTTTTATATGTATAACTTCCGCCCAGTCATTCATCCGCAGAACATATCTTCAGTATGAAAACTGTTCTAAACTTCAAGACTATCAGGTATACTCTAATCGCTTGCACTTTCATTTCAAGAAAGCATACGATTATGTTGAGTGGTAATCCTAATTCAACATTTTAGACGAACAAGAACTCGACCTATGAACAGTACGACTTATCAGACAGACATTGGCTGGCACAACATAGAAAGTTAAATTTATGGGTGAAATCTCTGACCCATTCATGATCAAAACTGGAGTACGCCAAGGCGACGGATTATCCTCACTATTGTTCAGCTTAGTCCTGGCCAAAGTAATGAGGGAATGGAAAGCGACGACCTGATCATACTCTCGGATAATGAAGCAACTGCAACCAAACAAATGGAAATACTAAAAGAATATGAACAAAAAGTTGGCCTGCAAATCTCTTTCCAGGAGTCTGAACTCTTCTGCTCTAAATGAAACTTACAAAAATTCGATACGAAATACGGCAAGATAAACGAAGTAACACATTTCAAACACGTAGGTGAAATCCTCCAACTTACAGAAGGAAAAAAAAAATCTTACAGAAGACTCGAACACAAAAAATGAAGAGAGCGGTACGGCAGAACACAAGACATATATAATAAGAAGTGCTTGTCCATTCAAACACTACAATACAGTAATCAAGCCTTCAATGCTATACGCAAGTGAGAGACTAACACTCCATACGAAAAGCTACATAGAAAGCATACTGAAGGAAGATCCCAAGCCATGAGAAAAACTCTAGGTTCAAAGCTGACAGAAGAGGGATACAAACTGCCCTCTACGAAAACCACATAGAAGATGTCAAACCTAGCACCAATGCTAGAAAAGGGCAGATCAGCAGGCTACCATCAACAAGACTAAAGAACAGAATTCTGACGTACATGTACAATATCATGAATCACACGAGTCAGAGTTGGGTAAAGAAAGCACAAATCGTTCGGATAGAAGTTCAAGACAGAAACACATACAAAGACGAGCTATACAAGCGAAATATCAGATCAGAAAACGAAATCCCAAAGAAACCAGGGATAAAGTGAATTGAGAATAGAAAGAGACTCGATAGAGAAAAGGTGAGAGAATTATGGAAGATGAGAAATAATGCTCAAATGAGGGTGAATGCTTTGCGAGGTCCTACAGGGCCGCGACGCAATTTTTGTATTTAATCATTTTATTTGTTTTCAACTTCCTTGCCAATGCAAGAGTAAACTAGTTTCTTCATACTTCTGAAACGGGGGATGAGATTGCACATTTAATTTTTTAAACACAAAATGAGTTTTTGTCGCTTCATCTATTTACTACTCAAAATACAAAAAATTACACAAAAAGTAATTAAATGATACATACTGACTTTAATGAAGAAGTTAATAACACACAAAAGACGATCAGAGTAAACATATACAATACGAAATCATGGACAATTCTTACAGACAATGTTAGTTATCGAATGTTCAATGAACACCCATTCATTACATTTTGTACACACTCTTCGTGTTGATTTATTTCTTGATCTGCGACATAGTTTGCACCAGTCCTTGCCCTCTTTCTTTAGTTCAACTGTTCCCGTTTTTACTTCTGGGTCCTCTCCTAACGACATCAGCCCTCGAGTCCTTAGTTGTCTGGGTATCACGTTGATACATTCCTTAATTTGAGTTTTCATCATTTTCCAACTGATTTCGTCATGGAAATAAGCTCGTTTGACCTTGAAACAGTTGTTGTTTGCTGAATAAATGCATGAAACTATTGATAGGAGCGATGTTTCAAAATCGTAAAAATTGTTATTGGCCATTTTAGTAGTTGTTGCTGAGTCCTAATTATAACAAAGTTGACCAAGTACGTCATCTCCAATTTTTATGCGATTGTAGATTGTAACAGTTTCTGGTTTGCCTTTAGAGCAATTGGAATCGCCAATCGCTGCGTCATTGAGCATACTGACAAGTAAAATTACTGCCTTCTTTTTCCTTTCGCAGTAAGACACAAGTGTGCACCATGTCCAAAACCGAAAATAGAAGTCTTCATTTTTTGGAATTTGCTGGATAAAAATTCCTGAGGTTCTTCTTTCTTGCTGTGCCTGATTGTTCCAACATAAGTAGTCTTTTCCTCAAGAAGTTCTTGAATTAGAGGATAGATAGTAAACCAATTATTGTCCGTGATATTATATCATGTGCCTAAAATCGGTTTCACAATCCTCATGACGACCTCCTTTCCTGCGCTGTTTTCATCAAAATACCCCGCCGGCTGTTTTCCACAATAAACTTCCTTATTCATAGTGTACATTATCGTACAGTTCACTGACACAAACGCCTTTAGGCCATAACGAACAGGTTTACTAGGCATAAACTATTTGAATGGTCATCTTGCGCGGAAACCAACCAGCTTCTCATCAGTTGTGAGATACGCACCACGAGTATAGTAGTTTTGAAAGTTTCCTAACACAAAATCCATAAGTTGGCATATTGGTGCCCATTTGTCCAGCTTTTTCCTTTCATTTCTGGCGTTTATATCATCAAATCTGAGGCACTAAAGCAAGAATTGAAATGTTTTCCCTGACATAGTCAAACAGACTCTTTCAATACCACTGCTTTTCTCATTGTTCCATATTTTGCAAGCATTCAATTTGGAAGATTGTAGCATCTCAGTGAAAAAAGTATACCGAGATGTGCATGCATGTCACAGTCATTTGTGTATTTTGAATCTCGCTCTCTACAAAATTTGTGTTTGACTTTTTTCTATGTAAGTATTGGTACTTTTGACGATTAAATCTATTATTCTGTCATTAGTTATCAAATAATGCAGATGATTTCAGATTTTGCATTTTTTGCTTCTCCTTTTGGACCAGGAACACGAATAACGATATTGCTGGACTTTGTTTGAACATTAGGACGACCTGATAGTTTATTCCGTTTTGTTTTATCTTTGCCAAACTAATAATTAGATTCGTCTTCACTTGCGTTGTCAAAGTTCTCTTCCACATTCTCATTTTCTTCTTCTGATTCTTCCATTTCATTGTTTGCAGCTTGCACGTCTGGTTTATCATTATCCTCGCTAGTATATCCATCACTTAGATCAGAATCACAATCGGAAGTTCCATTGGTCTGCAGTTCTTCCTCTAACCATTGCATCCAAATCTTTTCATCAGAAGTGTGATCTTCCATTATACCTTAATAATAACGGTAACTTAATACAACTACAACAATCCAAAAATATTTCAAATATAATTGAAATTAAAACTTTTACTTCCCATAAAAAATTTGTGAGCTTTTTCCACGAGAAGATCCGTTGAGGTCTGTAGGCGTCACTTACTGCAGGTTCAGTTTTGAACATAAACTTCAGATCTTCAGAATTTTAACCCCTCCACTCTTACCAACAATAGGACAATAATGTTTAGAAAGACAATGGAGCACATTTTTACTCCGTGCGAGTAACCGAGGGCTATGTGAACTATGCCTATCAATATAGACTTACCATTTTGCGTTCATGCACCCACTCTCCAACACCTGGCTTGCTCCCCGAGGGGGAAATAAGCATTAATGGCTTGCTCTTGCCACATGTACGTGGAGGTACTAACCAACCTAAAAACATGCTCCTTGTAACGGCTATAATTATTAGTCTGCAAGTGGCGTAAATACTGATGTAATATTGCTCAGTACACTGTCCCCAATAACGTCAGTACACTGTCCCTAATCACCAATAAAAATGTTTGCACGTACACCCATTTAAACGGCTGTTTAACGTACGACGCCTGGGGAAGCCCGCACGGCAGGTATACCTGCTGTTGTCCCCAACATCTGCCTCTACACGGCTGCGCACGCTTCCCCTGACTGGTTTATACCCGACGCTTGCGTTCGAGTCTGGGGCTTCCCCGACCCGTATGTCGTTGTGCCCCGTCCCAGGACCTTTGCTAGATGTTTGCCTTCCTCGGCGAGAGCTGAAAAATGACACCCCCTCTTTTTTGCTACCATCGGTCTCCCCGATATCCGCACCCCCCCCCCTCCCCTCACCACCACCAACAGTCAACGACACAACAATGCAAATCTGCTGTTACACCTTTAGTCATTAAAATAAGATGACTAGACGTCCTCATTTTCTGGGGGCGATCCTCAATTTCCACGCTTTGTCCTCAATTCCTTTAAAACAACAAATATACTCAATTTCTTACTTTTTGTCCTCAATTCTTGAAATTTCCCAAAGGTAATTGAAGTGAGAAGAATGTGCTGAACGTTTTAAATTAGAACTCAAATGACTATACCAGTGCAACCAAATTTGGCGTCAATTACTTCTTTTATTGTATTGTAAGAAAATGGACTAATAAAGGTACGAAACTATTTTCTGGTGTAAACGAATTTTTCCTTGAATTTAGAAATTGTGCTATACTGATGGGCAAGATGTCAAAGCAACAGACGAGGTCCCTATTGCGTAAATTATACTGAGACAACAGCTTGCAAGCACAAGGTACACAATTTCTACATTGTGTCCTGTCAGTAAACAAGTCATGACACTCTCTTCCAGGTTGTTATTTGCATATACGTAACAGTTTAAGAAAACGACAGCTAATTTGTTTGAGAAAAGACAATGCAATTCTATCCTCGTGCTGCGAGTCTCAGCTACTCAGAGACAGACTTATAGACAGACACGAACACATTTTTATGCATGTGTGTGATGAACTGCAATTACCTTATACCCCTCTTAGATATTTTGAAAGAAAAGTGTTGTGTCGGTAGCTGGGCCGACACCGGGAGGTTGAGATGGCTGAAAAGGCAAGCTAGACTAACGCAGACGGGCGTGAAGTACTGGAACAGGATACGTAATTAATGTTAGGAAGAAAAGTACGGAGCAGGTTTAATACTTAACTTTACTCATTCCTTGTGGTACATCGATCTTGACGATACACAGAAGACTTTAAGTACAATCACTGTAGGGCTAATGGCGCCTTGCTAGTTCGTAGCCATTAACTTAGCTGATGGCTATTCTGTCTCTCGGCTAATGAGAGAGAAAGGCTTCGTACATCTGGTCGGTAGCTAGGTTCTCGTACAACTGGGCGGTAGCTAGGTTCTCGTACAACTGGGGCGAGTCCTCTCTCGTATCACGAGACCTGCCTTGGTGGTGGCGCTAGGTCTGCGATTACACAGTGGCGACACGCGGGTCCGACATGTACTAAATGGACCGCGGCCGATTTAAGCTACCACCTAGCAAGTGTGGTGTCTGGCGGTGACACCACAAAAAGTATAGAACCTACATTCTGAGTACGCGACCGATTATCCACAGTAAATAATAGTAGAACTAAAAACATCAACAGAACCACTCAATACAGTTGAAGCTTGACAAATTATCCACAGAGGCAACAACAAAACGAAGGACTGAGGGAGGTATGGTATCAAGTCACAACATGATCGTTAAGCCAGCGCACGTGCCCCACTCCAGTGCTCAATAGAGATAAATCAAGGTCATGTTTGTTTCCGTTTCGTACTCAGTAGAAGCTGCTTTAGTTTTGCGGTAGGTAGAGCCAATGAATTTACTTTCGTCAAAGTAAGTGAAGACTTATTAACTATCTGTTCCGTACTCTTTTGAAAGTAATACAGTGTTTTAATTTTCTCCCTTTTTCATTTTTGCTCCTCACTTGCTTAATTTCTTCGCTGTTTTTTCATTTGAAATTAACTTTTTCCGCCCTTTGCCGCCTCTAAAATTTTACCGCCCCAGGCTGTCGCCTAGTCTTGCCTAATGCTAGATGCGGCCCTGCCCAGTCCTCGGACGGTAACACCGTGCACGTATCTCCTATACTGTGCGATTGAGTGTACAGGCGTTTCCTTTTAAGTTTTTTGTCAAATATCCATTCGCAGTGATATTCGCGAAGGATCTACGTCCACGAGTGTTTTTTGTGTTGAAATGTGCAAAAACGGAATCTTTACGTCAGCTTGCATTCATACGAAAATTTCCCGATATGCTCGTTCCCAGTGATTCGACAAAACGTAGATTAATGAAGAAATTCCAAGAGACTGGGTCCGTGTTAGACAAAGGGAGGTCTAGAGAACCCAGCATTTTAACTGAAATAAATTAGACGAAAGACATTCAAGAAAACCATTGCGACTTTTAGCACTTCAGACTGTCAGCAGCATCTGCTCACAGAGCTATGTACAAACTCTAACTGAAATCACACATAATAACGCTAGCACATCGACTGACTAACTCAGATGCCGTACTGTTTCTCGACGTCATTATTCCAAATGGCTGGTACAGTCTGTGCCGGCTGGGTAGGTTGACCCAGAAATGCTCTTTTTCTCTGGCGACGCGTGGCTGCATTTGTTAGGGTACGTAAATTGGCAGAACAATCGACGTTGGAGTTCCGAAAATTCTCAGCGATTGAATCAGCAGCCACTGCATGATGTGAGAGCAGGAGTGTGGTATGCAATTAATGCTAGACGAATTACTGGACCAATCTTTATCCACGAGGCAACAACTTCTGATAGGTATGAGAACAATATAGCGTATCCTTCTTTGTAGAGAATTAACACCTAACGAACGGTCATTGCACGCAGGACAATGCAAGACCACACACCGACAATGCTTCTACGACAGTAATACGAAGTGTTTTTCATGATAGTATAGTTGAGTAGCTTCCTGGTTTTCAAGACCTAAATCTTTGTCATTTTTAGGGTGCCGTGACTCAATCGGTAAAAACGGAGTCCGCATAGGATCGGTTTGCTATCCGTCAGACTGTATGCCCGACCGTTAAAACCTCTTTTTCTCGGGAACGGGCAAACTTATGAAGTTGAAATGCATGTCACATACTGAGGTGTATGGTCCTTCGGCGGTGTAAACAGCTGAATCTTCTAAGTCAGTGTAATCAAAGTATACGGCCATTTATGTTACATATTTTAACACTCGGCAACTCACTCATCAAAACCTGTAGTCAATTTCCCGTTAGCTGCGAATAATGAAATTTGGCAAAAAGGAAGGTTTCCTAGTATAACCAAAGGGAAAAAATCCGAAAACTGTAAGTCTGTAATTATACCGCACGAAAAATTGTTTTTTGCCGTTTCTTATCTTACTCTCTGAATGTTCGTCCGTCTGTTAAGGCCCCACTTACTTAGGAACGGGAAGACGTTTCTAGTTGAAATTTATGTCACATACTAAGGCCTATGGTACCTTGGTGGTGTATAGAAGCCTTTATGTCAACGTCATCAAAAATACGGCTATTTATGCCATATAGTTTGATACTCACAAACTCACTCTTCGAGCCTATGGGGTGTTTCCTGTTGGCCTAGAATCGTGAAATTTGATAAGAAGAAAGTTTCATAGTACAAGCAAAGGAAAAAATATCCGAAATCTGTAAATTTGTAGTTATATCACTCGTAAAAGACTTTTTTTGTCACTTGTTATCTGACTGACTGTCCTGTTAAGGTTCAAATGGCTCTGAGCACTATGGGACTTAACTGCTGTGGTCATCAGTCCCCTAGAACTAAGATCTACTTAAACCTAACTAACCTAAGGACACACACATCCATGCCCGATGCAGGATTTGAGATTGCGACCGTAGCGGTCGCGCGGTTCCAGACTGTAGCGCATAGAACCGCTAGACCACTCAGGCCGGCTGTCCTGTTAAGACCCCTTTTCTTCCGTAACGGGTAGAAGTATTAACGCTTTAACTTTAAAGGGTTAAATTGAAATTTATGTCACATACTAAGGTTTATGGTCCCTTGGAGGTGTAATAAACGTAGTCTAAGTTCAATCAAAACGCACGGCCATTTGTGTCATATATTTTGATACTCGCAAACTGTCATCAAAACCTATAGGGTACTCCCCGCTTTCTTCAGTGATGAAATTTGATAAGAAGTAAGATTTCATAGTAAAAATAAAGGAAAAAATCCGAAAATTGTTAATTTACAATTATGTAACACAAAAAATATTTCTTCTATCATTTTGTATCCCACATCAAACTTGAGATTAAAACAATCAGTAGTTCTGCGTTCAGGCTGAGCGAGTCTTAATGATAAAAGTCAAACAACAGGCAAGGAATGACTATATTGGTCATATGAGGCGTTTCGAAATTTACCCACCGCCCAGGGGCGATTACTGCGTATGTTTGTTCACATACCACTTGAAACGCCGTATCTACGTGCAGCAACCGCTCCTGGGTAGCTAAAGATGGATAAATTCTGAAATGCATCCGTCATATGAGCAATAAAGTCATTCCTTGCCTGATGTTTGACTTTTTATCATTGCGACCCAGTCAGCCTGAATGGAGAACTACTGATTGTTGTGAGAGCGTTCACCTGCCTCCTGCGTGACTTTATGTCACTTCTATAATTTGGAAGTTAAAACGTTCTCGAAAGTTTTAGAATCCCTGGAACCGATATCTTGCCAGTATCAACGCCGACAACAGGCAAAAATGCTCGAGATTTTCGATTCACCGAATGGATGAACTGTATATATATATATATATATATATATATATATATATATATATATATATATATATATATATATATAAGTTTTTAAAATAAATTTTCCCTGAGACATTTAAAGTCTCTAATTTATCTACGATAACGTTGGAAGCTGAAGATGTGAATTGAAATTGGTGCTGCAGCCGGGACTCGAGCTCCTGTCTTCTTGTTTACTCGGCAGGTATATTGACCATTACACCATCACAGCATTATGGTCAATATAGCTGCACAAACTACCCAAGTTAATTACCCTCTCCAACACAAACTCCAATTCACATCTCCCCTTATATTGTCACTATTACCAGGGCTGTACTGCACTTACCCATTATGTCCAATTCTGGGGTGCTATTCCAATGTCGGAGAGCCCTGGTAAGAGCGATAATATAAGGGGAGATGTGAATTGGAGTGTGTGTTTGGGAGGGTATTTGACTTGAGTAGTTGGTGCAGCTCTGTTGACTATAATGCTGTGGTGGTCCTACTAAGTAAGAAGACCCGGTTTCTAGTCCTGTGCGTAGCACAAATTTTAATTCACTTCCTCAGCTTCCAACGTTATCATAAATAATTAAGTTTGTACGGAGTCCTTAGTACGCGAACCCTACTCGACCCTGGCCAAGTATACAGGGTGATTCAAAAAGAATACCACAACTTTAGGAATTTAAAACTCTGCAATGACAAAAGGCAGAGCTAAGCACTATCTGTCGGCGAATTAAGGGAGCTATAAAGTTTCATTTAGTTGTACATTTGTTCGCCATTTCAGCCAATAAAGTTTTTGGTCCCTTTTTCTTCGAAGGTGCTACTGTAACTGGACTACAGTATCTGGAGATGTTAGAGAATTGGCTGTTCCCTCAGCTCGAACAAGAAGCACAACAATTCATACTTCAGCAGGATGGAGCGCCACCACATTGGCACTTATCTGTCCGTAACTACCTGAACGTCAACTACCCGAGGCGATGGATCGGCCGCCAGGCAGCCCGTGACAGAGCACGTCATCACTGGCCTCCAAGAAGCCCTGATCTTACCCCCTGCGATATTTTCTTATGGGGGTATGTTAAGGATATGGTGTTTCGGCCACCTCTCCCAGCCACCATTGATGATTTGAAACGAGAAATAACAGCAGCTATCCAAACTGTTACGCCTGATATGCTACAGAGAGTGTGGAACGAGTTGGAGTATCGTGTTGATATTGCTCGTGTGTCTGGAGGGGGCCATATTGAACATCTCTGAACTTGTTTTTGAGTGAAAAAAAAACCTTTTTAAATACTCTTTGTAATGATGTATAACAGAAGGTTATATTATGTTTCTTTCATTAAATACACATTTTTAAAGTTGTGGTATTATTTTTTAATCACCCTGTATTATCTTTGGCGAATGTTAAAAGATAAGCTATACGCAAAAAATCCCCATAAAAATGAGGATTTAGAAAACAGTGTTCAACAAGTAAATTCCCAAATTTCGGCAGCCGAAATTCGTCGAATGAGTAAGTGTTCAGGAAGTGCCAGGCTACTCTTCTGACGGAGTGTCATCATTTTGAGCACCTGCTGTAAATAAAGGTAGGCTTAATTTAGTCAGATAGCAACACTTTACGCTCAACTCAGGGTAAGCGCGCACACTCAGCCGTGTTGTGGCAGACCAGACGCAGGGATAGCAGCCGCTGAGTCTGCCGTGCAAGCTGCGCGCATCCCCCAGCCGTCGTACGCGAAATGCGATTCTTATTAACTCTTAAAAGCCACCGAAGCGACGTAGATGTCGCTGAGACAAGTAATTTAATGTACGCCACATGAGGCGACAAATGTCGGAGAATACCGCAAAACCGGATGACAAATGTAGAACTTGTGACGGTACCAGATGGCGTACCTCTCCGTACGTTCACGTGGGTGCGTGAAGGGATGATTGAACGATGCTGTACTGGTATTCAAGCAAACTATGCAAATTTCGAACACCTTTTGTAAATGTGAACTGTTGTAAACGTAGAGTCGACCGTTGTGGCCGAGCGGTTCTAGGCGCTTCAGTCCGGAACCACGCGGCTGCTACGGTCGCAGGTTCGAATCCTGCCTCGGTCACGAATGTGTTTGATGTCCTTAGGTTAGTTAGATCTAAGTAGTTCTAAGTCTAGGGAACTGATGATCACAGATATTAAGTCCCATAGTGCTTAGAGCCATTTGAACCATTTGTAAACGTAGAAGTTGCAAAATCATTGCCCTCGCTGTAACCAAGCAAAAGCTGTTCTTGTTTTGTGTTTGTTTCTTTTGTCCCTTCTTTTTTTTGTTTACGAACTTTGTCTGGTAAAGAAAACATAGTTCGTTTACTTGTAAAGACACCATCCGGAAGCTTACAGTCATTTACTTGTGACAGAATACGGTAAGTATTTGTTGTACTGACTTTGCAATAAACCAGCGGTGACCGCGAGACCGTCTAGTAAAATAATAAATCTTACGGCAATGTAAACACATAGCCATCTACCTCAAAGAAAACCATACTGCCTGCCAGAAGCAAGACTCGAACCCTGAGTCCCACGCGCTGAAGCCGCACACGTACGCCCGGAGCCAAGCCTGTGTGAATACCTGGGGTTGGGATGATACGGTGCGATGTATCGATAGGCTCAACCACTGCTCGTGCTGCGAGGTACATCTGGTGCCGTCACATGTTCAACATTTGTCGTCCGTTTTTGGGACATTTCTTGACATTTACGGTCAAAATGGTTCAAATGGCTCTATGCACTACGGGACTTAACATCTAAGGTCATCAGTCCCCTAGACTTAGAACTAGTTGAATATAACTAGCCTAAGGATATCACATACATCCATGACCGAGACAGGATTAGAACCTGCGACCGTGGCAGCAGCGCGGTTGCGGACTGAAGCGCCTAGAACCGCTCCGCCACAGCGTCCGGCATTTGCGGTCACAAGCGTCTTATATTACTTGCGTCACCGCCATATGCGTCCCTTCGAGGGTTTATAAATGTTAATAACAATCACCCTGCAAACGAACGCAGTTGCTAAATACGAGGGGCGTTCAGAAAGTAAGCTCCGATCGGTCGCGAAATGGAAACGACTATGAAAATCCGATAAAGCTTTGCACAGATGTGTTGGGTAGTGTCTCTAGTATAACCCCAGTTAGCATCACGTCGCTCTTCTCATTTCTGAGCTCGCAGTGAGTGCGTAAAGATGTCTAGAAAATAGTGCCTGCCGCCAAGTACGAGGGCCTGGTGAGAAATTTCGCCTGAAGGTATGCAGCTAACATTACATAACTGTCGTGCTGTTTCTTCTTCAAGACAATTCTCAGCCGCATTCTGCAGGGGCAATGACGATGCTCCTACATCGTTTTCAAATGGAAATGTGAGATTACCCACAATACAGTCCGCAATTGTCTCCCCCTCAGTTTCATCTCTGGTCACATGAACCGCTGTCTTTGAAGACAACATTTTGACACAGACAACGAGGTGTAGGCCAGCGTGGAGAATTGGCGGAAAGGACTGGCGGCTGCCTTCTATGATGAGGCTATTGAAAAGTTGGTACAACGCTATGACAAAAGTCTAAGTCAGAACGGTGACTACGTAGAGAAGTAGCTGAAAGGTGTAGCTAATTGTTACAAGTAAAACATTTCTGATGTTCACTGTGGTTTCAATTTGGCAATCAATCGGAGCTTACTTTCTGAACAGGCCTCGTACATGGCGTTTCCGTTACACTGTGCGAAACTGTAACAGGACATAGGGAATGCTCCACTGAACAATTTGAGCCGGCCGCTGTGGCCGATCGGTTCTAGGCGCTTCAGTCCGGAACCACACGACTGCTACGGTCGCAGGTTCGAATCCTGCCTCGGGCATGGATGTGTGTGATGTGCTTAGATTAGTTAGGTTTAAATAATTCTAAGTTCTTGGGGACTGATGACCTCAGATGTTAAGTCCGATAGTGCTCAGAGCCATTCGAACCATTGTTTTGAACAATTTGAGGTGGGGAACCTGGGGTCGGAGATATGAAAGTAAACTTTTCTACAGCTTTGTCTAGCGTTACTGTTTCCCAGCTTATTCACAACTAACATGTGTACAAGTTTAGACATGCTGTGCCGTTTATTTACATGTGCATTCTACATTTCCTGCAAGGAAACAAGGAAGACGAGCCTGGGCCTGCACTGTAGGCGACACTCTCACTTGGCCATATCTTCTGCCTGGTCGTCTGAATAGCCACCTGTACTTGAGATTCGTGCAAAGAGTTCTACCTGAGTTGTTGGTGAACGTACCCTTGGCTTTTCGCGAGACGGTGTGGATACAACACTATGGTGCACCGCCTCACGTCAGTATAAATGTTCACAACCGTCACAGTGCTGTACTTCCTGGTGGCTGAACTGGAAGGGGCGGTCCTATCCCATGACCTGCTAGGTCACCTGACCTGAAACCCCTTAATTATTTCCTATAGGGATATCTAAAGTCACTTGTGTGTGAGACCCAAGTGGATACGGAGATGGAATTAGTTGCCAGAATTGTAACTGCCTGTGGTGTGATAGCCGGCCGGTGTGGCCGTGCGGTTCTAGGCGCGTCAGTTATTTTGCTCCCCAAATAGCAAAATTCCATTACTACTTTAAGTGTCTCATTTCCTAATCTAATTCCCTCAGCATCACCCGACTTAATTCGACTACATTCCATTATCCTCGTTTTGCTTTTGTTGATGTTCATCTTATATCCTCCTTTCAAGACACTGTCCATTCCGTTCAGCTGCTCTTCCAGGTCATTTTCTGTCTCTGACAGAATTACAATGTCATCAGCGAACCTCAAGGGGCCGTGCGGTTCTAGGCGCTTCAGTCTGGAACCGCGTGACCGCCACGGTCGCAGGTTCGAATCCTGCCTCGGGCATGGATGTGTGTGATGTCCTTAGGTTAGTTAGGTTTAAGTAGTTCTAAGTTCTAGGGGACTGATGACCACAGATGTTGAGTCCCATAGTGCTCAGAGCCATTTGAACCATTTTTTGTGATGTGATTCGAAACACACCGGAGATGTTTGTCAGGGTGCGTCAGAATCTTTGCATTGAGGTGCAATTCAATTCCAGCACATTTTGTAAGATACGGCATATATGATACGTTCAGTATGTCAGTGATGGTACTTGCAGTTAACTGTAACTGATGTAAATAAAAAGTATAAAGTGATATGATTTTATTCCTGTTATCTCCTTAAGCTGACTTCTCCGACCCCAGATTTCCTACCTCAAATTTTTCAATGGAGCATCCTCTATGTCCTGTTAAACTTTGGCACGCTCTTACGGGAACACCCTGTATGTATGGGAATTCGACATAGGTTCTGATCTCCTTCTCCCCCGTCTCCATGACCATCTCCTCCTCTCCCCAGTCTACATCCATTTATCAACCGCCGCGCTGCCCCCGACCTCCACCCCCCACCCCCTCTCTTCCCTGTCCATCTTCTCTTTCCCCCCCTCGCTGACCTTGACCCTTATTTATTGTTATACCCAACGAAACCTTGATTGGAAATTGCAATCGTTTAAAATAAATAGGTAATCGGGTGGGATCATTGCCATCTGCGGTACGAGAGATCTCTCCAACATCTAGATCTTTGAATATAGTTTCAACAAAAGTGTTTCACGTAGTTTTAATCTGCAAACCCGTAGGAATACAAAGTTTCGCACGATTCAGATTCCACAACAGTATTTTAATCATAAGCCTACCACCTTAAATACAACTATCCTGTTTCCTGTTTAAACCGACAGTTGCATATACAATTTTTGTTTAAAATTTTATTTGTACGGGAAGAAATATATATGCGAGAAAAAAATTCTCTCGTGACTTAAATGCCCTGCTATCATAGTTAAAACGGACTGCAAGAAGAAAATTAAACGTATATTTTCACAGCAAGCCATAGCACAGTATTTTGTTCCTCGCAGGGGTGGAACATCGAAAAATCCTTTGTTAAACGACTACTACAGTATAAGATCAACATGCTCTCCAAATCTGAAGTTTCTATCCTCATCAGTTTGAGCTGCGCAATGATGAGCCAATGAATAAGTCTGGCCTTGTGTCACCCTTTTAGAGGTTGAATTTCCAAAAGCAGTGACATGGGTACTTTTTATTACTAACAGAAAAGCCAAATACAAATTTTCATAATTTTAAATTCAAAAATGCTTGCATAATGAAATATTTCCCTAAAACTTTCAGCCACTATTTCACCATCACGGGAGTTGAATTTTCGAACACAGTAAAACACGTATTTTTTTATTTCTAACTGAGAAGCCAAATTCAAATTTTTATAGATTTAGCTTTAAAAACGTTTTCATAAGTAAATATTTGCATAGAACAGCTCATCCCCTATTTCTCCGCCTTAGGGGTTGAATTTCGAAAACACTGAAACATGTAATTTTTTAAAAATGTAACCATGAGGTCAAATACCAATGTTCATAGATGCAGCTTTAAAATACTTTAGTAGTTCCTTAATAATGATATATTTTTAAAATAAACTTTCACCAACTATTTCACCTCTACAGGGGTTAAATTCCCAAAAATACTGAAACACATATTCCTTTGTTTCTGGTCGACAACCTAAATATCAATTGTCGTAGGTCTATTTTCGAAATTGCCTTAATAGCGACGTATTTTGAAAAAAAAATAACTTCATTCTCTATTCCATCCCTTAAGAATGCAATGTTGAAAAACCTATAAGACCAACAACCTCCGCAAATCTCAAGTTTCTATCCTTTGTGGTTTGGGTTGAGCGATGATCAATCAGTGAGAGAGTGAGTCAGTTGGGACGTTGACTATTGCATGCAGAGACTATAGATATATTTATATAGCATATGCATTTAAAAAAATACATAGTCTATGTCCATCCAAAAGTTTATTACAGCATCGGTTAAAAATATGACGTAAATTGGTCATGAAATTTTTGAGATTTTTGCTAACAACATTGCCCCTTCATGTAGTGTATATGCTTATTTATATACCATATACGTTAAAACACATAGCCTGCCTCTGTCTGAATGTTTGTTGGAGTATCGTGTAAAAATTTGAAGTAAATCGATCAAGAACTTTTCGAGAATTCTGTTAACAAGTTGGTCGCTTTATATATATATGTGTGTATATATATATATATATATATATATATATATATATATATATATATATATATTGTAATATCCACGCCTATATTTTATTCAAAATAATATTCACGACAGCATTGTATGTGGAATGTGACTGAAATTTGATCCTGTTCTCGTAATACTAATAAAAAGGACTTCACCGTTAATAAAGTAATAAATAATTATTGTCAACGACATAATTTAATTTTTGTAAAAAATTATATCTCAGAATTATATCTCAGAAAATACCCATGTAAAAAAATAATGAAAACCTCAATCTTTTATTACCTATGATTTTCGTAGGAAAATCCTTCTTCTTGTTCGAACTGTTGTATTGATAGGATATGATTGATGTCTCGTAACACAGAGGTCTGTAAAAAAACTGCGATGAATTGTAGTGTCCGATTCCACTCGTGGGCTTTGACCAATTACATCGTACCTAAGGCAAAGATGCTGCATAGAGGCAATCTATGAAAAGAACGGATCATACTCGAAAACAAACGAATGTAGCATGGGATAAAATTACACTCACATTATTATTTACACAGGAATTACATCTAACCGAGTTGAAGATAATCGAAATAGATAAGAACAAGAGGGGGAAAATGTTTGTGTGGTTAGGATTGTTATCATAATTCAGAGTAGAGAGGCACAGAGGACCATTAAATTGCATTACAGTATATCGCATGGTGAAATTGTACTATTATAAAATTGCCTTAATTTTAATATTAATTATTCAAACAGAACAACGGAAAAATAAAGCGTATGATAGCAAATACGAATTACTAACATTAAATATGGGGAAACCAACACCCAAAAATCCCAAAAAAGCATGTACACAAAGAAGGAAAATCCATAAAAAGTAACAAATATTGGAATCGACAGTTAGAATTGACCTATATATGAAGTCAATTGTAGTTACCGATTCCAATATTACTAATTTTTTCGCAAAAGTTCAGAGAAGAGTTGCGAGAGCAGAAATGGTATATATTTAATACACGACCTGGAAAACCGATCTAATTAATGAACTATCGAATAGGTGCAATCGGTAACTGAAATTGACGTATGTAGGAGGTCAATTCTAGTTACCGATTCCATTGTTAGCAGCTGTTTCGCGATGATTCAGAGAGCAATTACAAGCTGAAAAATCTTATTACATTTAAGACACATGCAAAAAATAAAAAAAACAATGATCCAGTTAATGAACCATCGAATATCTGGAATCGGTAACTAGAATTTACCTATGAGATCAGTCCTAGTTACGGATTCCAATACCACTAACTTCTTCGCAGAAATTCAGAGAGCAATTGACAGAGCAGAAATGGTATTATATTTAGCACACGTCCTGCAAAAAAGATCTAATTAATGAAACATCGAATAGTTGGAACCGGTAGCTAGAAATGTCCTCCTATAAAGGTCATTTCTAGTTACCGATTCCAACATTACTAACTGTTTCGCGGTAGTGCAGAGAACAATTACAAGCGCAAATATCTTATTACAGTTGTCAAACCTGCTTAAAAAACGAACTGTTTAGTGAATTATCGAATACGACTAGAACTTACCTACTTAGACGTCAGTTCTAGTTACCGATTCCAACTACTCAACCATAGCATGGTTAGAATCGGTAACTAGAATTGAGCTATATATGGAAAAATGATGTGCTTAATGAACCATGGAATGTTTGGAATCGGTAACTACAATTTACCTATATACCTAAATTCCAGTTATCAGTTCCACGCTTTCCATTGTAAATAATATATCATTATAGGTCAGTTGTAGTTATCGATTCCTCGAATCATTATTTTTCAACGTCTTTGCAGTAATTATGTGAAGTAGTTTGTTGTAGGATTTTTATTTCGCTGTAACTTTCTGCACTACTGCAATTAATAAATTATTTGTTTGTCACGGAAGTACAAAGAGGAAAGACGCTATGGAAATACTGAAAGAAACCACTGCGAACACACATTGTAAAAACGCAGGACTTGCATATCTCGGAATTGACAAAGGAATTCACCTATATAAGACCAATTTACTAATCCACTTCATGGAACATTATTGTCCAAAGTAGTAAAGAAAACATTTCCAAAAATGAAATTCTTCACAACCATCACTGCACACTCAAAAAAATAAAACGCAAAAATGACAAAACCTTGGAACCGATAACTAAACTACACGTAAGCCACACCAGCTACAATAGCTCGAAAATAACAAATGGCAGATTTTATACCTCAGGAATGAAAGAAAGTATAGTTAACAGAAGTATAGCTAAACATCAAAAGGAAGACATAAAATTGGCTATATAAAAAGAAACTTACCACATATGAACTTCCAAAGCAGTGAAAGCTCGAGGCTGATGAGAAGAACAAAAAGGACGTAACAATAAAGTAATCAAAAAAATTAATAATAAACACAAATTTCAAGGCACGAAAGAGGCACCTCCCAAATAAGTTCACCCCTACCATCCGTCCCCAACCGGATGAAAAATTTTAATACAAAAAAAAGATACGATAAGTGAATCAAATAAAGCCACCGACACAAGACACAACAACCAACCCCTCGCTCCACCATTGTACCCAAAAATATTAAAACGACAGAAAAATCTCACCGCCCCCCCCCCCAAATAATCCTAAAAAACGTACCAAACCCGCAGGTCACAATAACAGAAAAAAAATAAAACAAGAAAAAAGTATGAAACCCACTCACACCTAACATATACATTAAATCTTTTTGCTCCTTCACTACATGCATTAACATTTGAAAATATGTCTCAATGTTAATGGCTTAATATGCATCATGTCCTAATAAACTGGTGTAGATCAATAGCGTTAATGGCTGCGCTCTTTTGTAGCTTAGCAGAAAACTTAACATTTATATAGGACTAGAATTACAATCAAATAAAACTCCAAACAAAGAAGATTCATTCCAATAACACATAAACTCTACTTTTAAATTCTGGTTAGCAACATAATACAGTTTGGGGTCAATTCTAGTGTCCGAATCTTCTACATTTGGCTGACTATTTTCATAAATGCTAGAAATATACAATAACATTTAGGAATACTCTTCCTCCAACACTATTCATCCAAAAGGCCTTGCAACACAGAAATCCTTCTCTTTCCCCACCTGACAACAGATTTTACAGCCCCCCAATACACCTCGATAGTATTGGTACACGACCCCGTATTGTAATCTTTAAACTGAATATTGTGATTCACAAGCAAATATCGATAATCCCTGTCACCCAACCCCTTGTAGGAAGCAATCTCATCCGACATTACTATTGAACCTTCTTCCACATATTCTTCTATTAAAGATGTTAATACTTATTTTGTACGATTTGGAACGACCCTTAATACAATATCAGCACAGTCCCCTCCAGAAACTACTACTCCAAAAACCCAAAGCTCAGCTACCTCATGCCCCCTTTCATACTTTCTCTGTCCAAAATGCAACTCGTCTACTTCAGCTGTAACCCCTGCCCCCCTCCCTCCCCCCAATGATCCAAAATGAAAATCAGTCAACTACAGTGCCACACATGACCCCTGTTTATATTCATAGCAAAAATAGTAAGTTAACATGACTGTTACTTCTAAATTCAGGCTCGATCTTTCGATCCAGGTCCTCTGCGTATAGACCTCCATATATATTTTTTTCTGCACCTCTACATCTATTCATCGGAAGTTCTTGAAGGTGGAACTTTCGTCAGCACCATATAATTACCACAAACATGGAACTTGCAAAATTCTGCAGTAACGCCCAATGATTGTAAAAATCTTATAGTGGATCTATGGTGAAACAAATTTCGATATTAAAACAAAACAATGTACATCGGATTTTTAATATACGCGCATAATGGAGAAATCCTGAGAAATCATCTAACATTCATAACTACAAGCTGCGACATAAACAAAATAACATCACACATTATGTCACTGAACAAAGCCGACGGGTGGAATCGGACACTAGAATTGACCCAAAACTGTATTATGTTGCTAACCAGAATTTAAAAGTAGAGTTTATGTGTTATTGGAATGAATCTTCTTTGTTTGGAGTTTTATTTGATTGTAATTCTAGTCCTATATAAATGTTAAGTTTTCTGCTAGGCTACAAAAGAGCGCAGCCATTAACGCTGTTGATCTACACCAGTTTATTAGGACATGGTGCATATTAAGCCATTAACATTGAGAAATATTTTCAAATCTTAATGCATGTAGTGAAGGTGCAAAAAGATTTAATGTATATATAATTATTTATTAGGAGTAAAACACAGCCTGAACCGTAAGCGATAAGTGACTGTCTTCTGTTAGTCGCCATCTTAGCGAAATATTGCAGCGGTAGTTTTAAATTGATTTCCTATACAGACATAAATGTTGTTGGTTATAATTGCGGTAATAATTATGTATTGGTGGCCGAGGACCCACTCTGAGGTAATAAGTTCCAGTTAGACTGTGAATACATTGAACTTCTATGAATGTAAACAGCATGTTATCTGCTGTAGAATGAAGCATGGTTATTTCGTAACAATTATTATGAAATATTTTGACAGGAAAATACATTAATGTTGTGTACATGTGGTATTGTGCAACAAAACTGTTCATTTAGCTTAAAGAAAAGTGTTGCCAGCTTGAATAACAGTAGCATTAAATTCGATAAATGATCTGCAAGTCGCAAAGAGTCTTTTAAACAACAGCACTGAAATTACTGAAAATCATTACTCTTCTTTAGCTCAGATTACTTTTCATACATTTAGCTTGTTCGCTGGTTATAAATGATTACTTTACTGAATGAACTCAGTGACATTTACTCTGCTTGACAGACAACATTGCTACACGTACCCAGGTGGAGATTTCTTCAACAAAATAACGATTATTAGCCGCGAAAAGCAGTGATTAAATAAAACTTTACGTTACATTAATAATAAGCAACTAGTTTAATTGTAATCTTGCTGAAACTGTACAACACAAAACACACACAATTACACCACACGCCACAATATCTTTAAAAAACCTATAGCCAGTGTCTGTTCAGAGGCTTATTTGTGTACCGTGATAATATTTTAAGCAATTCCGTCAAGAACCTTTCGATCTTCTTGTTAAAAGCTTTGCCCCTATATATAGCATATATATACTTACATACCATATATATTTTGAAAAATACGTTGCCTGTGTCTACCCAAAGTTTTATTTTGAAGTAAGTCGGTCAAGAACATTTCAAGATTTTGGTTAACAACATTAAATGTGTCCATCCTAAAGTTTATTAGAATATCGTGTAAGAATTTGAAGTTAATCTGTGAAGTACTTTTCAAGATTTTTGTAACAACGATCAATGATGACCTGTCTTTATTTTACGTTGTGTTGAGCCCGCAGCAAAATAAAGAAGTGTCAAAACTGAACTGTCAAAATATCTGACAATAACGTATTTTTACGTTTCGTAACTGCTGTATTGGCAGAAGAGCCAACACCGTGTTGCTAGAGGAGGCCGAAATGCACGCTTTTAAGCTCACGCAGATTGGCGTGAGTCTGGAACATTACAAGGAAATGAGAACTTAGAAAAACGGACGCAGTTGCTGTAATACTTAACTTTAATCAAGAAGTGGTGTACATCGGTCTGACGGTACAGGCGTCACAAGTTATATATCTATTGATAATGGCGCCTTGCTAGGTCGTAGCAAATGACGTAGCTGAAGGCTATGCTAACTATCGTCTCGGCAAATAAGAGAGTATTTGTCAGTGTAGCATCGCTAGTAAAGTCGGCTGTACAACTGGGGCGAGTGCTAGTACGTCTCTCTAGACCTGCCGTGTGGTGGCGCTCGGTCTGCAATCACTGACAGTGGCGACACGCGGGTCCGACGTATACTACCGGACCGCGGCCGATTTAAAAGCTACCACCTAGCAAGTGTGTTGTCTGGCGGTGACACCACAGTAACTAGAAGAACAATTGTGCTTACCGAGATATGACAGAAAGACTTTACTGTAGATGCAATATGGTCGTCACTTCCAACTACACGTCACTTGATAATGGCAACAAGCCGAAAGACGCCTGCCGTGGAAAACATTAAAAAACATATAACATTACTGCAGCTCGTTTGGAGCATTCAGTTCCATAACGTCTTTGTTTTGAAATAATATGGTGAAAATTGCAATTAAAGGAAATAATTAGCTTCATATTCAGAACTACGTGTCCTGTTACGTACCATCAACATATATATATATATATATTTATTTATTTATTTATTTAAGAAGCAATATGCCATAGAACAGGCCAGCTCAGGAGTTGGCTAGTCGAGCACGAACGCTCACGCTATGTCGCCGCAAGGGCAGTGAGCATTCGAGGTAAACAGGGCCGTCAGACGCCAGTATGTGACAGCCTGAAGTGAAAGCGCAATGGGGAAGTGCAAAGTGTTCGCTGTTTGCAGAGGAATGACCGTATGTTACTTTCGCCGTAGCCTTAGAAGCAGGCGTGTACACTCATGCTTAATGGCACAATACTTAAAGTGGAGAGTAGCTCTTTGTAAACTGATGAAATGCAGCCTCATGTATAGCTTAGGAACTTCAAAGCGAAGGTCAGACACACCATCAATTTACAAGACATCAGTGCAGGATGACCAGCTACAGTTGTAGACCTATAGCGTGACAGGCAGTCGCGTGACAAGTTTCGTGATACCTCACGTCTTGCACACTCGTGTAAAAAATTTCCTCATCATAAATTTCCACGACTTCACAAGTCTGCAGCTACGATTACGTCGATGTTCAGTCCTACATACTTGTCTGAGTTACTATTTTCAATGAAATTTACCCACAGAAACTCACTCGCAGACCGCAACTTTAAAGCTCATCTACGAATTAGTAGTAATCGGAAAGCGGTACCAGACTTTGACGCTTCAATGAAAAGCAAAATAAGTAGAACTCATTGACATCTAGTGTTTTATGTTTAAAGTGTGAATAAAATCTTCACGAAATACAAACTGATGTACTGTAACTTTAAACTTGGTCCTAAAACGACGTTCATCATAAGGCTGCATCAGTTGTAAGAAATATCATGTTTCGTGCTTAGCTCTCAGCGTTCTTTGTCTCATTAATTAAAAGAAACGTAAGTTTCGTGTCATTGTTATTTCTCATCAATGCCACAATCTTAGGAAACCAGTTTGCCGCAACAGGTATTCATTAGCCAGAGTGAAGCGACATGTCCTCATTAGAAGTGACATTAGCGCCATAGAGTAGATTCGTTGACAACAGTTTCTCGCGCCGAGCTGCCTAGTCCCGACTTTCCCTCCCCTCCGCTAAGCCCCCCCCCCCCCCCTAGGCCCACCTCTTTCTCAACGTGAGCCTATAGGTTGCTCACCGGTCAGGCGTGAGCGCGAGCCGGCTCGCTTGAGCAAGTCGGTGGACAGGCTTGCCCCAGAATAATTTAGTGTAAGAAATATGATTGTAACTATCTCAAATGAAAAATCACTTCAGTAATACGAAATCTCTTGGACTGGTGAAACTCAATAAACATCAGCTTGTAACACTTATATCGATTAGAAGTAGGTTTATATTATGTAGCCGGCCGCGGTGGCCGTGCGGTTCTAGGCGCTCCAGTCCGGAGCCGCGCTGCTGCTACGGTCGCAGGTTCGAATCCTGCCTCGGGCATGGGTGTGTGTGATGTCCTTAGGTTAGTTAGGTTTAAGTAGCTCTAAGTTCTAGGGGACTGATGACCACAGCAGTTGAGTCCCATAGTGCTCAGAGCCATTTGAACTATATATTATGTAACTGTGTATCTGCAGTTATGGAGTATGTGTACTCTATGTTATTTAAAGTCCTTGATTTGTGACAGGAAAATTAGAGTTTTGTAATGTATATATTGTTGTTGTTGTTGTCTTCAGTCCTGAGACTGGTTGGATGCAGCTCTCCATGCTACTCTATCCTGTGCAAGCTTCTTCATCTCCCAGTAACTACTGCAACCTACATCCTTCTGAATCTGCTTAGTGTATTCATCTCTTGGTCTCCCTCTACGATTTTTACCCTCCACGCTGCCCTCCAATGCTAAATTTGTGACCCCTTGATGCCTCAGAACATGTCCTACCAACCGATCCCTTCGTCTTGTCAAGTTGTGCCACAAACTCCTCTTCTCCCCAATTCTATTCAATACCTCCTCATCAGTTATGTGGTCTACCCATCTAATGTATATATTAAAAATCAAAATGATTTGTTATAATGATAAATTATTATAATATGTGTCTTTATAGAAAGAAAATGTTTATTGAAAGCTGGTTCATGCTTAGGGCACTTGTATTTGTAATATATAAAAGATGTAGGAAAGTCCCTCCGCAACGGAAGTGCCATGGCGCGATGTAAAAGGTGGTTTTGGCGGTCGAACTGAGCGGCTCCTTGGTGTGAACGACACGCAGTATGTGACTAGCCGTAGCAAGGTACATTTCGAAGGTGATAAGAGAGGCAACTGGAAGCTGCTTTACAATGGATTTGCCTCGGATGTGGATCTGGTTCTTATTTGGTATTCTCGGCAAAAAGAAATGACTCTAATATGGTGAAAATTCGACGCCAAGAAGAGATCTTATAGAGCATTCGAACATCAAGGGCTATGAGTACAGTTAGCCGCCATGTTACTTACCACCAATCTTCGCCACTGCTTCAGTTTTGTATTTGGGCATGGACCAGTTACTTTGTGTGTGGTTTGAATAATAATCGCAACAACAAATTTGTGTCCAGAACCATATTTCCTATTCTGATCACGAACCTTTATAGGGTCCTCACCTAAATGCTACTAAAACCGAGTATCCTGATTTAAATGAACAGTTCTTGCATTCAAGTGTTTTAAAGTGATTTTTGCCTAATGTAAAACGAGTAGTAAAAGTTTAGGTTAAAACCACAAAAGTGAAGTTAGATAGGATTTTTCTAAAGTATCGTTAGGTTATCACAAAGTATAATTTTGTGGGAATACGGTGCAAGATTGTGTAAATATTACTGTCTAAAATAACTGTTTCACAGGTGATAAAAAGCCAAATAAGTTAATCTCATTTCAAGACCTAGTGTAGTTATGATTCCTATCATGAATGGTTCCTTTTTTAAAGTTAATTAAGCCCAGTGTTGGTTTTATTGTCCCACAAAGTAAATTATGAACTACGCCAAGTGAGGTGAATGATTATCTTTTCGAATTAGTCTTTTTTTTTACTGTAATAATCAGAGTTGACTAGAGAAACTATACTAGTTTATGGGTCCCCATCAAATTCTGCAATTACTAGGAAAAAATTGAACTATTAATGTTGCTAAGGAAAACTGATGTGTGCAGAGAAGCTTAAATAGTGTATTAATGACGTTATTCATCTTTATTAATTTTTTATTTCATTTAAGATAAAAGACTCTCATGTCCAAATTTAGTTCTACACTTTATGCAGTAACATTTCAGTATTTGATTAAGTAATACTCTCGAGTGTAACTGTCATTGGTATGAGCTTGATGCAAAATTACTTCTTATAATTTACTGATGTGTGCATTATTGGTAACTGCTGCAGCACACAGTTCAGAGTGCACTGTGTCAGTTTGTATCCTGTTGCTATTCAAACGGAAATCTCAACTAAAGTAACTTCAATCACCAATATTCAATTTTCTTAAACGTATATTTCCAAATTACTATGCCTAATTGGGCTGGCGACCGTTCATTTTTTTCATTCACTTATGATTTTATCACTTCAATTAACTCCAGAGGTTAAAGGCCGTTTGGTTATTTTCTGTTAATTTCCCAAATTCAAAACTATAGTCCGATACCTTTGCCCATTAGACATACGCGCGGTCAGTCTTAAAAATCCTCCCAAAGGGTAACATCAGCTTGTTTTACGGCAAGTTAATGTTATAGGTGGTCCTGCGTGACGCGACATTCGTCAATTTCACTCACTAGAATACAGATTATATCATAAATATTGAGCGTAAAATAAAAGACAAAATATAAAGTGTTAACAAAAATTAAAATGGATACAAAGACGACAGTAGGTCAGAACGAGCGAAACGAAAAAGTACATCATGTAGTAGGTGGCAGTAGTTCACTAGATGAGAGCACAGATGACGCCACGGCACAGCAACAGGCTGACGTTGCGTACCATACGCACGTCAAGAATCAAATTCAGATGATGAGCTTGTCGCAAATATAACAAGCTATGAAAGACGGCACGAATGCAGACAGTGGTTATGTTAACGACTCGATGAATATGTTCAATTCATCGAAAGTTGAAAGTGAACCGAGTGAAACACAAGAAGTAGAATCTGAGTATGAGGATACCTTAGAACAAGATAGCCAATAACCACTGAACATGAATGATTTGTTAAAAATGTTGTCTGCACAAATTGCAGAACAATGGAGTAATATTAACAATCAGATTAAAAAAAAACAGGCAGACTTAATTAAAACACAAGGTGTTAAAATCAGTAAACAGATCGAAAAAGTAGACTCAAAAGTAGGTGATGTGGGTGATGCAATGAAGGACTTAAAAACTGACATAGACACTATCAATAACAATATCGACACTACGCAAGAACAGATTAATGACATTAACGACAGGTTCGATACCGAAATCATGAAGATTCAAGACACTGTAGAACCTCTGGTCGTAAAAAAGTTGATAAAAAGGTTTTTGGCCTCAAAACCAAATTAGTAAACAAATGTAAAACCGAAATTTCTCAATTGAGACAAACGTTGAAGGATCCCGAAAAGGAACTGATTAAACAAGTGGTAACATGTGAAAAGAAGTGTGAACAGAACACTTCCCGAATTCAAGGTAAAGTGAGTGATCTTGAACGAAAAATAAGAGAAAAACCGAATTATGTCACAGAATGTGGAGCAAATTGCCAGCAGGAGAAGAATGAGTCGATCAAGCAAAAAGGCATAATGGATGGCAGCCATTAGATTTTTTAAAATCTGTGAAAGGAATATTCCTGATTACGTAACCGACCAGGAAAAGATCACTGTGGTTATTAGCGCATTAGCTGGCGATGCGAAAAGATGGGGATTAAATTTGGATACAGAACAAATGTCATCTGGCGAATTTAAACAGAAATTTATAGAGGAATACTGGTCGGAGCAAAAACAGAACTGCCTATGGCGGGAATTTATCATGGCCAGGTTATATGACAACGGAGCCAGGAGCTCAATGAAGGTTTGTTGCGAAATGTGGTATCGGAAACTGACACACTTGAGAAACAGGTGCACGGAGTCCGAAATAGTGTGGGAACTATAGAAAAAGCTCTCGGAGGATTCAACACGTTACATGGGCAGTGATAGACACTGCCTACAGGAAAATTAAAGAGACCTTTGGAGAAAAGAGAACCACTTGTATGAATATCAAGAGCTCAGATGGAAACTCAGTTCTAAGCAAAGAAGGGGAAGCAAAAGGTGGAAGGAGTATATAGAGGGTCTATACAAGGGCGATGTACTTGAGGACAATATTATGGAAATGGAAGAGGATGTAAATGAAGATGAAATGGGATATATGACACTGCGTGAAGAATTTGACAGAGCACTGAAAGACCTGAGTCGAAACAAGGCCCCGGGAGTAGACAACATTCCATTAGAACTACTGACTGCCTTGGGAGAGCCAGTCCTGACAAAACTCTACCATCTGGTGAGCAAGATGTATGAGACAGGCGAAATACCCTCAGACTTCAAGAAGAATATAATAATTCCAATTCCAAAGAAAGCAGGTGTTGACAGATGTGAGAATTACCGAACTATCAGTTTAATAAGTCATGGCTGCGAAATACTGACGCGAATTCTTTACAGACGAATGGAAAAACTAGTAGAAGCCGACCTCGGGGAAGGTCAGTTTGGATTCCGCAGAAATATCGGAACACGTGAGGCAATACTGACCCTACGACTCATCTTAGAAGCTAGAATAAGGAAAGGCAAACCTACGTTCCTAGCATTTCTAGACTTAGAGAAAGCTTTTGACAATGTTGACTGGAATACTCTCTTTCAAATTCTGAAGGTGGCAGGGGTAAAATACAGGGAGCGAAAGGCTATTTACAATTTGTACAGAAACCAGATGGCAGTTATAAGAGTCGAGGGGCATGAAAGGAAAGCAGTGGTCGGGAAGGGAGTGAGACAGGGTTGTAGCCTCTCCCCGATGTTATTCAATCTCTATATTGAGCAAGCAGTGAAGGAAACAAAAGAAAAATTCGGAGTAGGTATTAAAATCCATGGAGAAGAAATAAAAACTTTGAGACAGCAAAGGACTTGGAAGAGCAGCTGAACGGATGGACAGTGTCTTGAAAGGAGGGTATAAGATGAACATCAACAAAAGCAAAACGAAGATAATGGAATGTAGCCGAATTAAGTCGGGTGATGCTGAGGGAATTAGATTAGGGAATGAGACACTTAAAGTAGTAATGGAGCTTTGCTATTTGGGGAGCAAAATAACTGATGATGGTCGAAGTAGAGAGGATATAAAATGTAGACTGGCAATGACAAGGACAGCATTTCTGAAGAAGAGAAATTTGTTAACATCGAGTATAGATTTAAGTGTCAGGAAGTCGTTTCTGAAAGTATTTGTTTGGAGTGTAGCCATGTATGGAAGTGAAACATGGACGATAAATAGTTTAGACAAGAAGAGAATAGAAGCTTTCGAAATGTGGAGCTACAGAAGAATGCTGAAGATTAGATGGGTAGATCACATAACTAATGAGGCGGTATTGAATAGAATTGGGGAGAAGAAGAGCTTGTGGCACAACTTGACTAGAAGAAGGGATCGGTTGGTAGGACATATCCTGAGGCATCAAGGGATCACCAATTTAGTATTGGAGGGCAGCGTGGAGGGTAAAAATCGTAGAGGGAGACCAAGAGATGAATACACCAAACAGATACAGAAGGATGTAGGTTGCAGCAGGCACTGGGAGATGAAGAAGCTTGCACAGGATAGAGTAGCATGAAGAGCTGCATCAAACCAGTCTCAGGACTGAAGACCACAACCACAACATGGGAATTAATCACAAAACTTCTTGTCATTTTTGGAAAGAGTAGAAGACAATGACCACTGGAGGGGGAACCGTGATTATCGTCAAAATAACAACAACCGGAGTAGGTATAATCACGAGAATGACGAACAAAATTAGAACGAACATTACCGCGTAAATGATGCAAAGGGGTAGAGACAGAGGTCGCGGTAACATGTCGCTTCACGGTAGAGGATCTGCACCACAAAACTATCAAAACTGAAATGATGTGGAAAACTAAAGTCCACGTGTTTTTCAGGCCAGATTCGTGTGAACAAATATTACCAGTCCCAACTAAAGAAATCATAAAACTATGAAAACTGAAATGATGTGGAAAACTAAAGTCCCAACTAAAGAAATCATACCGGATAAAGCAAAGTGAATTTGAGATACAAGTACGAGGTGCATTCAAAAAACTAAGGCCTCCGATTTTTTTTATAATTAACTACTCACCCGAAATCGATGAAACTGGCGTTACTTCTCGACGTAACCGCCCTGCGGACGTACACATTTTTCACAACGCTGACGCCATGATTCCATGGTAGCAGCGAAGGCTTCTTTAGGAGTCTGTTTTGACCACTGGAAAATCGCTGAGGCAATACCAGCACGACTGGTGAATGTGCGGCCACGGAGAGTGTCTTTCATTGTTGGAAAAAGCCAAAAGTCACTAGGAACCAGGTCAGGTGAGTAGGGTGCATGAGGAATCACTTCAAAGTTGTTATCACGAAGAAACTTTTGCGTAACGTTAGCTCGATGTGCGGGTGCGTTGTCTTGGTGAAACAGCACACGTGCAGCCCTTCCCGGACGTTTTTGTTGCAGTGCAGGAAGGAATTTGTTCTTCAAAACATTTTTGTAGGATGCATCTGTTACCGTAGTGCCCTTTGGAATGCAATGGGTAAGGATTACGCCCTTGCTGTCCCAGAACATGGACACCATCATTTTTTCAGCACTGGCGGTTACCCTAATTTTTTTTGGTGGCGGTGAATCTGTGTGCTTCCATTGAGCTGATTGGCGATTTGTTTCTGGATTGAAAAATGGCATCCATGTCTTATCCATTGTCCCAACCAACGAAAAGAAAGTCCCATTCGTGCTGTCGTTGCGCGTCAACATTGCTTGCCAACATGCCACACGGGCAGCCATGTGGTTGTCCGTCAGCATTCGTGGCACCCACCTGGATGACACTTTTCGCATTTTCAGGTCGTCATGCAGGATTGTGTGCACAGAACCCACAGAAATGCCAACTCTGGAGGCGATCTGTTCAACAGTCATTCGGCGATCCTCCAAAACAATTCTCTCCACTTTCTCGATCATGTCGTCAGACCGGCTTGTGCGAGCCCCAGGTTGTTTTGGTTTGTTGTCACATGATGTTCTGCCTTCATTAAACTGTCGCACCCATGAATGCACTTTCGACACATCCATAACTCCATCACCACATGTCTCCTTCAACTGTCGATGATTTTCAATTGGTTTCACACCACGCAAATTCAGAAAACGAATGATTGCACGCTGTTCAAGTAAGGAAAACGTCGTCATTTTAAGTATTTAAAACAGTTCTCATTCTCGCCGCTGGCGGTAAAATTCCATCTGCCGTACGGTGCTGCCATCTCTGGGACGTATTGACAATGAACGCGGCCTCATTTTAAAACAATGCGCATGTTTCTATCTCTTTCCATTCCAGAGAAAAAAAATCGAAGGCCTTAGAACTTGAATGCACCTCGTAAGTGGCAAAGCTGTGTCACAAGACAGTGTGCGCATGAATGAGTCACGGATGACAGACTGTGCTACAGAGGCTAGCGTGTGAACTAAGAAATCGCGTGCATTGAACTTAGCGAAGCAATCAGCTGTCCATAGTGCTGCTGCAGTAGCGAAAGTAGGAAGAGATGACGTCGCAAAGGAATTCAGTGGACCTGTTTCGGTGGAAAATATCACCAAAATGAGAAAGGAATCGGACAAGTTATTAAGTAAAACCAAAAGCATTAACAACCAAGCAAAAACAGACAATTTGTGGGAAAAAAAGTCGTTAGGGATCACGGAATGGCGTGATGAGTTGTTTTACGGTTTAAAACAATATGAGTGGGAAAACTTTAAAAAGGGTTATATGGCCAGAGAATTAATAAAAGGGAGAAATGAAAGTGGAAACGTCGGAAAGAGGGCGTGGTTCAAAAATGAAAAGGAAATGAAAGTAATTAGCGCTGCACAAAGTGCGCGAACAGCGATTTCAGATGAAGTGGTTGGTAAGGGAGAGAAAGGCGCCGCGCGAAGCACGATAGTGTCGATGTTGAAGAAATTGGTGATAGAAAAATGGTCGGTATAAACAGGAATCGGGAGGAGGATGAAATCCCGGATAGTACGGATGAGGCGATTCTGGCTGACAAAGGACTCGTACCGTTAGATGTTGTTGACGGTCATGAGAACATAGATTCAGATGAGTATATGCGAACCACCGAAATCCAAGACGATTATACTAAATATGAAGTTAAGTTAAAGTTGATGTCATCAACTGAAAATGAAATAGAAAGTTTGGGAAAGAATCGAAATTTTGAAAATACGAAAACTGACGAAAGGTCAAAAGAAGAGCTTTCTCTTTGTCTAAGAGTACGTTCATGTTAGAATCAGACAGTTAATATGAAGTAAATGATAGTTCAGATGAAGAAAATGTAGAAATGAATGAAAGGGAACAAAATATAACGGAAGAAGTCCCTGCAAAGCAAAATGAAATTTTTTCTAAACAAAATCCGGCAGTATATACCGAACCGAAAAAGAAAGAGCCACCAGACGATACGATACGGTGTCAAGATTTGATTAGAGTCGTGAAAGACTTCGAAATCGGAAAACCGTAGAAGCTCCCAGACATAGGTGATTGGTCTATAAGTAACATATGTGGGAGCGCTATATGCGTGAACTAGATAGATCGTGTCGAACTTATTGCCATCACAACCATAAAGCATGGGGCAGGTTTATTGCAGACTTTGAAATTGTAACGAATACCCTCCACCATGAAATTACTGGATTTACATCCGAAGAAATACTACTTAATCATAAGAGTAAAAATACAATAGATGAAACCTTACAATTTCCACCCTCTGTAGAACTAGATCTGAGGGAGAAAAAAAGACTTAGTAAGAAAAAGAATGAAAGAAAAAGCAGAAGCCAGATCTAAAAGGTAGGATATGGGCCTTAAAGTGACCAAATTCAAAATTGGGGATTTTGCTCTCGTAAAAACTCACGAAAAATCTAGTGAAATAAACCAAGAAATTTCTAAGTTCAAATATATTTATAATGGTCCTTTTGAAGTGCAAAGAACTCCGCACACTAACGCCTATTATCTTGTTTATCCTAAGTCAAAGAAGCCATTAGGTTTTCGTAACATTGTAGATTTAAAACCTTACGTCCACAGAAATTTACGTCCACAGAAATGAGTAATAAGGGGCAACATGAAAAAGTGTATACGGAATTAATCAAATAGTATTTTATTCTGTATGTTCTATTGTTACAAGGTATCATTACGATGACTCCAATAATGGTTTCCTTGAAATCTGCTTTCTTCATCACATATTTCTGTGTAAATATGGAGAACCATATTCTGGTTCATAACTTCTGAATTAATTTCTGAATTCGTGAGGACACTATTCTCATGCTGTCAGATGGGTAACCGGGCCAAAGTTCCAATTTATACTCCTTGATATTTATTCTGGCACCTGCATCAAAGTAGTTCCGTTCCACTAATTGCAGTTTGAGCGACCCAAACATTTACGCATTAGAATGATGAAAAACTGGAGGTAATGATAATCTCGCTTTCCTTACAAAAGAGTTGTCTTCTTCAGGTGCAAAATGAACTCTATCCTGGAATGACCTCCAATCAGTGTGAGTTTCAAGCTTGAAGTAATTTGTCAGTATAGTTGCTCTAACACTGGCTGTACCTTTCTTTGTTGGCAGATGCTCTGGTCTTAGTTTCAAAGCTTGTATCTTCTTGTTCATGATGTTATGTTGTCAAGTGTTGTTGTGTTGAAAAAAAACTTGTTTGTTATGAGACTACTGATACGTGTCTATAAGTTTCAGATTCGGTATAACATAACTGGATATACAAAGTACATGTAAACTCCAGGCTATGACATACATAAGGACTGCACTGATTGAATATTGCAGAGGGTAACATTAGCCTGTTTCACGGCAGGTTATTTTTATAAGCTCACAAAATTACTAAATCAATTTACCGTATCTTGTGCAACTTTCTTATAAAAATTACGAAACATTGAAAGGTGTCTGTTGGATTCCTTTCATGTTAATTTCTTAAAACTGTTGTCATTTACGGCATACATTCCACTTCTAAATTTACTGTGGTGTTTCTGACTATCTGGGAGGAGACTGAGCTGTGGAACGTGTTACTTTTACACATAATCAAGAACGATCTGTCACACTACTACACTTAAAACACAGTTTATATGTAATTCATGTCACACAGTCTCATACGGAACCTTCATCTGCTTTCTTTTATGTACTGTATATGGTAAGATACTGTCATCCCCCTTCTCTTCTGTGTGAAAGGATGAATGAGCAAATGTATTTCTAGATGCATGCTTGATGGTAGCAGACAAGCCTGTCTGCTAGAGAACAGTAGGACCAACAAACTGCCTATTGGCTTCTGTCTCGGGTTCTTCGGCCGACGTTCATCTAATGATTTTTTCTGACGTTTCGCCAGCACGAGTGGCTGGCATTGTCAAAGCTTCACCCTCCATTGCCGGTGGTGAACTGGAGCCGACCTCGCGGGCGCAGACTATATGTACCTGGCGCGCCAACGTCCTAGGGCTTCTCCGCGGTCTTTCCGTTGCGGTTCTCCTCTTGCTACCTGCGACGGTCGTTCGCTGCAGTACGGGAAGCCAGGATCCGTTTACCTTAAGGCTTTCCTCTTTCTTGTTGAAACTGTTCGCGTGTTTTTGTATTTCTACAGCTTCTCTAAACAAGCACGTGTGATAGTGCTTCTCTACAGCCAGGTCTTCCGTGTCGACGAATTTTATTACGTGGTCGGTCTCATTCAGTGCGTGCTCTGCCACGGCCGATTTCTCCACCTGCCCCAACCTGCAATGTCGCTTATGCTCTTTGATCCTGGTGTTAGTGGATCGTCCAGTCATTCCGACATAAACTTTTCCGCATGTGCATGGTATACGGTATATTCCCGACATTGCATGTGAGTCTCTTTTCTCCTTCGCCGATCTAAGACACTCTTTGATCTTCCTTGTCGGTTTGAAACTCGTCTTTACGCCATGTTTGCGCAATATACGGCCGATTCTGGCCGTCACTCTGGGAATGTATGGCAGAAAGGCCGTACCCGACATTTCTTTTTCTAGTTCCTTACTTCGCCGATTGTTTGACTCTGTTACACTTCTAATATAATTTGTGGAGTACCCATTGCTCTTCAGGACAGTTTCCAGGTGTTGCATTTCTTGTTTGAGGTGTTGCGGCTCACATATTCGTCCTGCTCTCGTTACGAGCGTACTAATCATGCCTCTTTTCTGGCTCGGATGGTGGTTTGACAGTTTGTGCAGGTATCGGTCCGTGTGTGTCGGTTTTCGATACACGCTGTGTCCCAGGTTTTCGCCGTCCCTTGTGACCAGCACATCTAGAAATGGCAGTTTCTTGTCCTTTTCTACTTCCATGGTAAATGTTATGTTGGCATGGAGGCTGTTCAAGTGTCTTAGGAAGTCACCGAGCTGTTCTTCACCATGGCTCCACACAATGAAAGTATCATCGACGTACCTGTACCACACCTTAGGTTTACAAGTCGCCGAGTCCAGTGCGTGTGCTTCGAATTGTTCCATGAAGAAGTTGGCCACCACTGGACTGAGAGGACTACCCATGGCGACGCCTTCCAGCTGTTCGTAGAACTCGCCATTCCACGTGAAATAGCTCGTGGTGAGACATGCATGGAAGAGCTTTCTGATGTCTTGCGGGAAAATGGAACCGATGTGCTCCAGAGCGTCACTGAGTGGCACTTTCGTAAATAACGAAACAACATCAAAGCTGACCAGGATGTCGTTTGGTGCAAGTTTCAGTCTCTTCAGCTTCTCAATGAATTGTCCTGAGTCCTTAATGTATGTGTCGGTCTTCCCCACGTGTGGCTGGAGCAGAGAGGCCAAGTGCTTTGCCAGTTTATATGTCGGTGATTCAGGAGCGCTAACGATCGGTCTCAGTGGAACGTTGTTCTTATGGATCTTGGGTAATCCATACAGCCGAGGTGGTAGGGCTTCTGTGTTGCACAGGTTTCTCTGTATGTCCGCCGGCAGAGAAGACGCCCGCGAGCTCGGCTCCAGTTCACCACCGGCAATGGAGGGTGAAGCTTTGACAATGCCAGCCACTCGTGCTGGCGAAACGTCAGAAAAATCATTAGATGAACGTCGGCCGAAGAACCCGAGACAGAAGCCAATAGGCAGTTTGTCAACAAGTGGCCACGACAGCCTTAACAATTTTGTAGTAGGACCAACGTCGGAACAGGTAGCTACGCTTTATAAAAGGAAAGAGGTTTCTATTCTTAGTATGGTCCTGTCCATCCCTTGTCATGTTGGTATAGGAAGCTGCCTTCTGGTCACTTCTGTTTGTATCTGTTAAGCACCCTCGGTAGGGGCCCAGGCAGTCTGTCCGCGGCGATCGTCTGAAGTGGTAAGATCTTGTAACCTCCCCCCTCACTTATCGACCTTAATGACAGTGAGAAATTAAACCGCGTGTACCTAATGGAAATTTGGGAAAAGCAATCGTCACCGAAGTTAATCTATCGGTAAAGAGGGAGGAAAGGGTTACATCTAAATGAAAGGAAAAATGCAAATGAAACTGGTGGAAATTAATTTTGAAAAGAGGTAAAGTTAATAAAGAAAGTAAATGTGCGGCCGTTACGTTAACAATTAACTAGCGGTAATTAGATATTTGAGATTTGGGGGAAATCACGGTCGCCAGTCCTAAGGACAATTACTATAGTAACTGAAAAAGAAAGGTTATTACACATATAATTAATACTAGAAGCGTGGCAACTGAAGGTTGACACGTGTAGTGTGAAAACTGAAAGTTTGTCAGAAGTAATAAATTTCGCTACACTCTGACTTAATTTAGCAAAAGAATTAATAAAACCGGAAAATCGAAAGTTAATTTAGTGACTGAAGTTAATAGTGAGCTTTCTTTCTGAAGCACATCGAAATCCAGTAAAATACGGTTAGTCTTGGACTACCTCAACAATCATTTCAAAAGCAACTTGACTCTACGCAATTTAGAAACAAGAGATTTAACTTTGAACTTGAATTAAATGATTCTGAACTATTAACAATAGTAAAATTTAGTACGTACCAAGCTGAGCTGCAGTCACAGGTAAGCTAAAATATGCTAACAAAACTCGCACTCTAAATTTGTGCTCGTGTAACCTAAATATTGTAGCCAGCTACTGAACTTTGAAATTAAAGCAGTGAAATCTAATTATATTATTTTAATGCTGGCGTTTGAATTTCAACGACACTCGGATTCATTTCGGAAAAGGAAGGGACCCTGCTTGGCAATGCAATTGGGACAATGAGCAACAAAGGTTCATGCTAAGTTGCTGTAATTTTGCGAGGCAAATGGAACAATTTGAAAAGCTGAGGTCTGCCATACAGTTCTGAAACTTTACGTGCTTTTAGTCTTCCTTGTTGGTTGATTGAAGGTTTGAAGCCGTCGATCGAGGAGGTGGCGACAGTCACTCATTGTCGGCCGTCGCTGTTGCAGAAGCTGGATGTTGGCGCGCCTTCTTCTCGATATGGTCTCCAGCCGAAACGGGCTCTTGATGAGTGCCAGCTAACGCTTCCCGTCCGCGACACCGTGTCAGAAACTATACCATAGCAATTCGAGCGCAATTACATGCTGCCAAACCCCGGAAGCGCGGCAACTCGCGGGAGCTTCACACAACACCTGCTCCACTCGCTACTCCCGCCAGACTCTCACTGCCCGCGCCCCACGCGGCAGAGTTAACACTACCAAAGATCCTACACACTTTGATTCTTCACACGAACCATCGATGTAATCGTTCGATAGCAGTTTTCCCTAGGCAAGACCCAGCGTAAAAATACAAATAATATTTACGAAACAAACCAATTATACATCGACATAAGTGCATAAATATATATATACAAACAGTAAAACAATTACAATATATAAAGAGACAGAAATGTCATATCTTGAGGTAACAAAATTAAGGAAAACAAATTATAGTACCATAGATGGAAATAGGAGGATATGCATTTCCGGCGTTACAATCTCCGGCTTAGCGCGTCTCTGCTAAGTCCATAGGACAATGGATTTCTTAAGTTCAGCCTAACTGAAAAATTAATCACCTTTATTTCAAGTTTAGATCTAAAATATCTAATATTATCTTAAATTGCAACACAGTGTAATTCGAGTGTGAAGTTCAGAATATCTTCCAGTAGTTGCTTTGTCACTACTTTGTGAGTAAAGTGGAACCACGTGTGGATGATCTGTAACTCTAACTAAGATCATCAATCTTAAATGCGAATGTAGGTGAGATTATAACGTCTCGTCTTGACAATATTTTTCAATATAGCAACTTTTATTTATATTCAACCCACGTGGGGTGTACTTTGTGAGACCAGTACCACGTGCTTATACAATTGTTTGACCCATCAGGTTATTAAGTAAGATGATAGTAACCAGTTTGAGGTTTTTCTTTTGTAATTTGTGTTTCGATGTAATTTATTTTAACTATCAAAATTATTGTGGAGTTACACTCTTCGTGTAAACCAAGTTGACCACGTGAAGCATGTAGTGTTATCAACAAAGTAGCCCTCAGCTATTCTTTTCGTGAAGATTTCACAGAGAGTTAGTATGAATTTAGTATACCAGTGTGTGGTAATTTCATGAAGGACAGGATTGCGCTATGAACGTAACTTCTTTGGGTGAAAATTGAATCGACTGGTTGTGGTTAATTTCCTCTTGCATATGTTTCAACGTTCTTTGTGTGTTATTTTATGGATGCAGTGTTGTATACAGTCTCCGAATCTTGGCTCCATATTGGATGTGTTCCGTAAGATTACAAACTCACATTTTCACAATCCTAAATAAGTCTGTACAGCTGTCTGGTGATTAGTTATGAATCAAGTTTAATATGCTGAAATTTTAACCGAACAATGATCAATGTTAAAATAAATATCCAACTATAAACTGATTTGTTTCTTTTTATTTAAATTCTCTTTTTATATATATATATATATATATATATATATATATATATATATATATATATATATATATATATATATACGGTTGTCGTAAGATGACTATTAAAAGATTATAATTAATGTTGGTCTGGTTGGGAATTTAGTAAGCTGGTGAAACAGTTGCTCAGTAATGCAAGGTTAACTTCCCCAGATAGCTCACAGTTTTTAACCCGCTTTTATTGTCTTGAATATCAGCACCGCTTTCAGAACAAATTAATGCATCAACATTACAACATACACAGACAATCCACTAATTTAAAATTAATAAAGAAAATTGCAGTAGGTACCACTAGAGTACATGGTATTCAGCTCTACACAGACGGAAAATGAATCGCAACACCAGAAATTGAGTTGCGCGACATAAACGAAAGTTGGTAGACGTGCTTGTAATTCTGAAAGATGATGTCTATTCAGATTTCTCGCAAGTCACATAAAAGTGGCGCTAGTTGCGCCAGCATGAGGATGCAAATCGGGTTTGCTTTAAATCCACGCTATAACGGTCGTGAGCGTTAATTACTTCTCAGGTTGGACGAGATGAGTTGACGTTAGTCAAAGAATGCCTTTGAAACGAGGAAGACGCCTTTGTCAACACCACACTGCGTTTGAACGAGGTCGCGTAACAGGTCTATGAGAAGCTGGATGTTCCTTCCACGATATTGTAGAAAGACTTGGCGGGAACGTAGCCACTGTACATAATTGCTGGCAGCATTGGTCATGAGAATGTACTGTCCCAAGAAGACTGGACTCGAGATGGCCACGTGACACTACCGAGAGGAAAGACCAACGTGTTCGCCATATGGCTCTGGTGCATCTTACTTCACCTGCATCAGCAGTTTGAGCAACTGTTAGCACCACAGTGACACAATGATCTGTTAAAAATCGGATACTTCAACGACAACTCCGGGCCACACGCCCTGTAGGGTGCATTTCACTGACCGCAAGCCACCGCCATTTGCGACTTCAGTGATGTCAAGAGAGATCTCGATGCAGGGCAGGGTGGAGCCCTGTTGCGCTTTCTGATGAAACCTGGTTCTGCCTCTGTGCCAGTGACGGCCATTTGAGTGTTAGAAGGTCAGCTGAGGCCTGCAACCAACCTGTCTGTCTGCTAGACAAACTGAACCTATGCCTGGAGTTATGGTTTGGGGTGAGATTTTTTATGACGCTTGTGGCTATCCCACGCACCCTGACTGCAAGTCTGTACAGCTGTCTGGTGATTCGACCTGCTGTGCTGTCATTCACGAACAGCATTCCAGAGAGTATTTTCCAACAGGATATCGCTCGCCCACCTACCGCAGTTGTAGTCCCAACATGCTGTAGAGAATGTCGCCATATCTCTTGGCCTGCTCGATCACCAGATCTCTCAAGACGACAGATATGGGACATCATCGTACGACAACTCCAGCGTCCCTGGATACGAGGTGTGACGATAAAGTAATGAGACTGATTTTCTTTGCAGTACGTGGCAACCCTGCAGGCTTGCACAGGCTCAATATCTTTGAGCTTGGTCTATAAGCTGCGTCTAGTCCAAGCGGCACATCAATGCAACTGCTCAGTCGTGAGTTATGCTGTAATAAGTTAAGACGTGTTTGTGTCTCTTGTCACGGAAATGGAACCACATAATATTGCGCAACGTTATGCCATTTCTTTTTTCGTTAAATTGGGTGAAAACGCTACGACAACTTACGGTAAGCTACAGAAGAGTTTTGGAGATGAGGTTATGTCAAGGTCTCAAGTTTTTCGTTGGCATAAAATGTTTAGTGAAAGCAGAACGAGTGTTAAAGATGAAGACCGCAGCGGACGACCATCAACCTTACAGACGGATGTCAACTTGGCCAGGGTGCATGAACTCGTACGATCTGATCAAAGATTATCCATGAAAATGATTGCAGAAGAACTGAACATCAATCGAGAAACGGTTTGTGTAATAATAACTGAAGATCTTGATATGAAAAAGATTGGATTCTGCATCACAATACTGCGCCATCCCATACTGCTCTGTCAGTACAGCAAGTTTTAACCTCAAAACAAATTTCACTACTACCACAGCCACCTTATTCACCAGACATCGCTCCATGCGCCTTTTTTTTCTATTTCCAAGAGTCAAAACTGCGGTCAAGGGACACCATTTTCAAACAACACAATATGTCCAAAAAGCTGTGACGAGGGTCTTGGAGGATATTACAGAAGATGAGTTCCAGAAATGTTGTCATCAATGGCAGAAGCGCTGGAAAAAGTGTGTGCAGTCAGAAGGGAACTACTTTGAAGGAGACAACACTAAACTTGACTAAAATAGTAAGAAACATTTTTTTTTTTCACATCAGTCTCATTACTTTACTGTCGCACCTCGTAGACCGACCAAGTGCGACAGGCACGAAACTCCATCCCATAAACTAACGTCCGGCAGCTGCACAACACAATGCATGCATATTTGCATGCTTGCATTCAACATTCTGACGATTACACCGGTTATTAATGTAGCAGCATTTCACATTTGCAATGGCCTATCTCGCACTTACATTAACATGTGATCTTGCAATGTTTATCACCTAAATATGTAGCCTAGACAAGTATATTCTCGAAAATTCTTTAGTCTACATTAATTATTTTTTGGTGTTGCGATTTTTTTCTGTCAGTGTACAAACACTTTTACCACCATCGAAGTCCTGCCTGACATTCTGCGCGTTTACTCTTGATTTACAGCTGGTAGGCTACATCCCGAACCTTCCTAGAGTTCACTTTGCAGCATAGTTCCTCTGCGTGATTGCAATATCCCTATGAGATATCTCGCCGTGTTCATCAGAAACTACTCCACAATTTGCAGGGAAGAAGTCGAGGTGCGAATGAAGGAAGAGTATATTCAAAGACATGTTACAGCCAAGCTTTTCAATAACATGTCAACAGTTCGCTCACGATCTCCTTGTAATTTACGTAAGAAGTGAAAGAAACCTCTGTTTGAGACTTTTCCAGTCAGCCTTATCATCGCTATGAAGCATTTCATCAGATAGTATGTCTTTGAAAAGCTCTCGAATCTGTGAATCAACGAAGACACCCTATTTGGCTTTTGATTCACTCAGTAATGGGAAATTTTCCCTCAAGTGCTTATAGGCCTCATCTTCGTGGTTCATTTACGACACCCAAAAAAATGTAGAAATCTCTTAAGAACAAAATATAAGTGAAAATTACAATCAGTACTGCCTACAAAAATAACTGATGTACAGTACTGAACTGCTGTGACCTGAGAGTTGGTTAGCTGGTTGATTTGGAGAAGGGAACCAACCAAACAGCGAGGTCATCGGTCCCAGGGGACTACGGAGGGGTGGGGAATGAAGTCACTCCCGCCCTTTTATAAGGAACCATCACAGCATTTGCCTGAAGCGATTGAGAGATATCACGGAAAACCTAACATAGGACGGCCGGACACGGATTTGAACCGTCGTCCTCCCGAATGCGAGTCCATTGTCCTAACAACTGCGCCACTTCGCTCGGTACCTGAGAGTAGAATAATAATATTATTATATTGTTTCTTTCTTTTCACATGTACAAATTATTCCTTCGTTGACAGTAAATTTCTTCTATTTTCCTGTACGGGAGAAAGCCTTTGTGAAACAAAAACCAGAACTAACTATCAATTTTCTTAGCGGTATTCGATATCTTCATAGTAGAACTGATGAATTGACTAGCTTCCTCCGGTTCACAATTTCGCCGTTGCACGGCGTTATGCGTTCAGTTCCGAGTTACTTTGGGGGTAGCAAGCTCTTTTCTTTTATGGGTCTCCTGAGGGACGTATTCGCATGGATGCTGGCCTTTTTTTTGTGTGACTAAACCGGTCACGCGCTATCACTGAAAAAAGTTCGCGACCACTTGCCTACCAGGAGGCTGCCCGTTCGCGTATCTACGTCACCCTATCGGTACGAAGTAACTCAGCCGTGTCGCGTGTGCGATTTGACGCTAGCTGGGTTATAGCGGCACTAGACGGAATCGCGCGTTGCCTGCGCGCCGAAACGAGATTACTGCACTAAACCCCGCAAACACAGCATACGCCGACACCATGCCGAGCCAGTTGCGTATCCATCAACTGGACTCACTGCTCTTGCTTTTGGCGTGTTCGTAGCTAAAATTATTGTATGTAATGTCCGCCTGTTACGCAAAACACTTGTTTTTTCGTGTGACCCCCACGTTTCAGCACCTCTGTGCCATAATCTGTTGGCTAACTTTATACGGACCCTACGACTTATCTTAGGGAATAGATTAAGGAAAGGCAAGCCTACGTTTCTAGCATTTGTAGAATTAGAGAAAGCTTTTGACAATGTTGATTGCAATACTCTCTTTCATATTCGTAAGGTGGCAGGGGTAAAATACAGGGAGCGAAAGGCTATTTACAATTTGTACAGAAACCAGATGGTAGTTATAAGAGTCGAGGGGCATGAAAGGGAAGCAGTGGTCGGGAAGGGAGTGAGACAGGGTTGTAGCCTATCCCCGATGTTATTCAATCTGTATACTGAGCAAGCAGTAAAGGAAACAAAAGAAAAATTCGGAGTAGGAATTAAAATCCATGGAGAAGAAATAAAAACCTTGAGGTTCAAAAAATGGTTCAAATGGCTCTAAGCACTATGGGACTTAAAATCTGTGGTCATCAGTCCTCTAGAACTTAGAACTACTTAAACCTAACTAGCCTAAGAACATCACACACATCCATGCCCGAGGCAGGATTCGAACCTGCGACCGTAGCGGTCATGCGGTTCCAGACTGAAGCGCCTAGAACCGCAAGGCCCCTTGAGGTTCGCCGATGACATTGTAATTCTGTCAGAGACAGAAAATGACCTGGAAGAGCAGCTGAACGGAATGGACAGTGTCTTGAAAGGAGGATATAAGATGAACATCAACAAAAGCAAAACGGGGATAATGGAATGTAGTCGAATTAAGTTGGGTGATGCTGAGGGAATTAGATTAGGAAATGAGACACTTAAAGTAGTAAATGAGTTTTGATAATTGGGGAGCAAAATAACTAATAATGGTCGTAGTAGAGAGGATATAAAATGTAGACTTGCAATGGCAAGGAAAGCGTTTCTGAAGAAGAGAAATTTGTTAACATCGAGTATAGATTTAAGTGTCAGGAAGTCGTCTCTGAAAGTATTTGTATGGAGTGTAGCCATGTATGGAAGTGAAACGTGGACGATAAAAACTTTAGGCAAGAAGAGAAAAGAAGCTTTCGAAATGTGGTGCTACGGAAGAATGCCGAAGATTTGATGGGTAGATCACATGACTAATGAGGAGGTATTGAACAGAATTGGGGAGAAGAGAAATTTGTGGCACAACTTGACTAGAAGAAGGGATCGGTTGGTAGGACATATTCTGAGGCATCAAGGGATCACCAATTTAGTGTTGGAGGTCAGCGTGGAGGGTAAAAATCGTAGAGGGAGATCAAGAGATGAATACACAAAACAGATTCAGAAGGATGTAGGTTGCAGTAGGTACTGGGAGATGGAGAACCTTGCACAGGGTAGTGTAGCATGGAGAGCTGTATCAAGCCAGTCTCTGGACTGAAGACCACAACAACAACAACTTTATTCAAATCTGTAAAATGTGAACATATTTTAAGTTGGTTGGTTGGTTTGGGGAAGGAGACCAGACAGCGTGGTCATCGGTCTCATCGGATTAGGGAAGGAAGTCGGCCGTGCCCTTTCAGAGGAACCATCCCGGCATTGGCCTGGAGTGATTTAGGGAAATCACGGAAAACCTAAATCAGGATGGTCGGACGCGGGATTGAAACGTCGTCCTCCCGAATGCGAGTCCAGTGTCTAACCACTGCGCCACCTCGCTCGGTCATATTTTAAGTGATAACTAATCCACGAAAATTAGGCTTAAAGATGTTTCAAATGGTTCAAATGGCTCTGAGCACTATGGGACTTAACATCTATGGTCATGAGTCCCCTAGAACTTAGAACTACTTAAACCTAACTAACCTAAGGACAGCACACAACACCCAGTCATCACGAGGCAGAGAAAATCCCTGACCCCGCCGGGAATCGAACCCGGGAACCCGGGCGTGGGAAGCGAGAACGCTACCGCACGACCACGAGCTGCGGACAAAGATGTTTCTGTTTGTTTCGACATTACCTTAATTTTACACTGTGAGTTACGCAGGATCATTTGTGCATTATCCTGTACTGGATTACATTTTTCATGCACAAATCAGGGAACAAGATCTTCAGACATATAATAAAACCAAAAAGTTATATACTGTTACTGTTATGTAGATGACATAATTGTGTCTTATCGACGAAACGCATACACACATAAAACAGCTACGCAATGCAATAAACAATTTACACTAGAAAATTCACTTCAGAATTAGAAACGGACAACGCACAAAAATTTTCTGCATAACTCCATACAAAAAATAAACATCACATATGACTTCACACTATTCATGAAACTGACAACCACGAGCACCACCATTCACAGTCTACGAGGGTGGTTTGAAAAGTTGACGGAATCACCACGAGAGGTCAGCTTTAGCGCAACGAGATGTTCACGTGGTATTCATTGGTCTGTTGCCTGTAAACATGTGCCACGTCAGTGCTCTCAGAAGAGAGTTGTGGCGGTGACGTGGCTCTGCTGTTGCTCCCGCGTAGTGATTTGCGAAGATGGAAAAAGTCGAGATTCGAGCAGTGATTAAGTGTTCCGTAAAGAAAGGTATGAAAGCAAAGGATATTCATGCCGATATCCAGAATACACTGGAGGACTCTGCTCCTTCATAATCAACTATTGACAAGTGGACAAATGAATTTATACAGGGCTATTACAAGTGATTGAAGCGATTTCATAAATTCAATGTAGCTCCATTCATTGACATATGGTCACGACACACTACAGATACGTAGAAAAACTCATAAAGTTTTGTTCGGCTGAAGCCGCACTTCTGGTTTCTGCCGCCAGGGCGCTCGAGAGCGCAGTGAGACAAAATGGCGACAGGAGCCGTGAAAGCGTATGTCGTGCTTGAAATGCACTCACATCAGTCAGTCATAACAGTGCAACGACACTTCAGGACGAAGTTCAACAAAGATCCACCAACTGCTAACTCCATTCGGCGATGGTATGCGCAGTTTAAAGCTTCTGGATGACTCTGTAAGGGGAAATCAACGGGTCGGCCTGCAGTGAGCGAAGAAACGGTTGAACGCGTGCGGGCAAGTTTCACCCGTAGCCCGCGGAAGTCGACGAATAAAGCAAGCAGGGAGCTAAACGTACCACAGCCGACGGTTTGGAAAATCTTACGGAAAAGGCTAAAGCAGAAGCCTTACCGTTTACAATTGCTACAAGCCCTGACACCCAATGACAAAGTCAAACGCTTTGAATTTTCGGCGCGGTTACAACACCTCATGGAAGAGGATGCGTTCAGTGCGAAACTTGTTTTCAGTGATGAAGCAACATCTTTTCTTAATGGTGTAGTGAACAGACACAATGTGCAGATCTGGGCGGTAGAGAATCCTCACGCATTCGTGCAGTAAATTCGCAATTCACCAAAAGTTAACGTGTTTTGTGCAATCGCACGGTTTAAAGTTTACGGCCCCTTTTTCTTCTGCGAAAAAAACGTTACAGGACACGTGTATCTGGACATGCTGGAAAATTGGCTCATGCCACAACTGGAGACCGACAGCGCCGACTTCATCTTTCCACAGGATGGTGCTCCACCGTACTTCCATCACGATGTTCGGCATTTCTTAAACAGGAGATTGGAAGACCGATGGATCGGTCGTGGTGCAGATCATGATCAGCAATTCATGTCATGGCCTCCACGCTCTCCCGACTTAACCCCATGTGATTTCTTTCTGTGGGGTTATGTGAAAGATTCAGTGTTTAAACCTCCTCTACCAAGAAACGTGCCAGAACTGCGAGCTCGCATCAACGATGCTTTTGAACTCATTGATGGAGACATGCTGCGCCGAGTGTGGGAGGAACTTTGTTATCGGCTTGATGTCTGCCGAATCACTAAAGGGGCACATATCGAACATTTGTGAATGCCTAAAAAAACTTTTTGAGTTTTTGTATGTGTGTGCAAAGCATTGAGAAAATATCTCAAATAATAAAGTTATTGTAGAGCTGTGAAATCGCTTCAATCATTTGTAATAACCCTGTATTTGGTTGGGAGAGCTTAGATGATGATCCGCGCAGAGGTCGGCCATGATGTGTCACTGCTCCAGAAATCATTGCAAAAGTGCACAAAATGGTCATGGAGGATCGCCGATTAAAGGTGCGTGAAATTGCACACTCTTGCCAGATGTCATCTGAAAGGGTATATCACATCGCAACTGAAGAATTAGAAATGAAAAAATTATCTGTAAGATGGCTGCCGGGACTCTTGACGCTGGATCAAAAATATATGCCGTCACCATGGCAAAATTACACGAACTAAGGTATGAATTGTTGCCACACCCGCCTTATTCACCTGATATGGCTCCGTCAGACTTCCATCTCTTCCCAATACTGAAAATTTTTCTTGTTGGACGAAGATTCACCTCAAATAAAGAACTGATAGCCGGAGTTGACAACTATTTTGCAGGCCTGGAGGAAACTCATGTTCGAGATGGGGTCAAGGCACTGGAACATCGTTGGACCAAGTGCATTAATCTACAAGGAAACTACACTGAAAAATAAAAAAAGTTTCAGTGATGTAAGCACTTTTTTCCTATTCCGTGCCGAGAACTTTTCCAACCATCCTCGTATCAAACCATCTCTTGGCAAACAAGCAACCAAGCTTCAGACTCGTGGTCTAAAGGCTAAACAGAACACTCATAAGCAAACTTGAACTAAACGCAATAAAACAATTAGCACTGGAAAATTGTTATAATGCTCATATGATAGAGAAACTAAACCAACAAATACGCGAACGGAAAAGGATGAACAGGCCACGTACACAAAAGACGTTACACAACACAGAAGAACAAAACAAGCAAACAATGACCACATGCAAGACACGACAGTGTAACAACACACTCACAAAACTAAATGACACATGATCACCTTCAGTAACAAACTTGACAGAGTAGGCAGTAGAAACAGGAAGTTCAAATTGAATACAGGACAGACAGAACAACCCAGCAGAAGCTCAGAAACAGGAAACATCCACAGATCTGGTACATATGAACTCACATGCAATAGTTGTCATTCTGTATACATAGAAAAAACACACAGGAACTTTAAAACAAGACATTCAGAACACCTCAGAGCTCTAAAAAGTAACAGCTCCCATAGCATTTTTGCTGACAACATAATAGCTCGCAACCACGACCCAAATATAATAGAAACAGATTTAAAAATACTAAAATCCAGTGACAACTTACATCATAATCTAACAATAGATGAAATCGTCCATACATAGGACGGAAAATAGGTTATGCGAGTAAATAAATACACCACACTCTGCAAAGGTACACCATTTAATACTTTAAAAGAACTGCCTAAAAGACAACACAAACAGCTAAAAAGCACACACACAGAAAGAGAGGTGGTATTTGTGAGTGGTTCTCAGTAACTCATGAGAACGCGAAGAAAGGATCTAGCAAACAAAAACGCAAGTAAAAGCAAACATATGTGCGAAATGTCTTGACGCTACAAAATTACGTTTGAACATGGAGTAATGTGTCAACTCGACAACACAGCTCACGTTAGCACCGTTTGGTTACTGATGACAAGCTGGCTGAACAGGATAAAGCGCAAATGATCCTGCATAACCGTATAGCGTGAAATTAATGAGAAAAACAAACAAAAACTATCTTTAGGCCTGATTTGCATAAATTATTTATCACTTAAAATATGTTCACATTTCACAGATTTGAATAAAGAAAGCCGGCCGGTGTGACCGAGCGGTTCTAGTCGCTACAGTCTGGAACCGCGCGACAGCTACGGTCGCAGGTTCGAATCCTGCCTCGGGTATGGATGTGTGTGATGTCCTTAGGTTAGGTTAGGTTTAAGTAGTTCTAAGTTCTAGGGGACTGATGACCTTAGAAGTTAAGTCCCATAGTGCTCAGAGCCATTTTTTGAATAAAGAAAACCCAGTAATGATGGCGGAGAGGTGCTGAAACACATTTGGGTCTGCAGTCTGGTTTCTATTTGTTAACTTTTAACTCACTGTGTTTTATCCCTGCTGCCTTCAGATTGTCAAAGAGTGTATTAGAGCTGTTTTCTAAAATAAGTTGTATGATCCGTGTCACTTCCCTCGTTCCTACGTTTCACCGAAACCAAACTGATCTTCCCTGAGATCATTATTCTGTAAATAATTCGCGCCAGTGTTTTGCAACTATGACTTATTAAATCGATGGATCTGTCATATTCATACCTGCCATCACCTGCTTTCTTCTTCAAGACTCAGGCTATTTCGCTGTGTCAAATATCTTGCATAACAGATGGAATAGTTTTGTCTTGAGATGTTCTCCTATGGATCTCGTTATTTCCGAGGGCATGACGTCTACCCCATGTGCCTTGTTTCGACTTAGGCCTTTCCCTTAAAGAGTCTGTTAGAAAAGCTAGGGATTCTTTTCGAGAAATTGATTCTTTATATGAAAATAATCTGCCTAGTGTCCCCTACCAGACTTATCATTTTTACCTAAAGGTTGGTACAATTAAACACTAGGAAAAGAGGAGCGTGACCTCTGTGAGTGATCTCTGGGTGTGTGCTATAACTTTGAATTTTTGTTGACGCTCCATTGCAGAATTGTGTATAGAAGGGTCAAGTATATCCGTAGATTCGTCCATGAAAACTAAATTTGTTTTCGATAGGTTTTTCATTATACAGTAGACACACGTAAGGACGATTGCAATGTTTTATAAGGAACTAAAATCAAGAATTAAAGTCTCGTCGACAACTAGGTCACTAGTGACAAGGCGTGATCTCGTATCGAGGAAGGACGGGAAAGGAAATCGACAGCGTCATTTAAGAGGAACTTTCACTCTATTCGCGTTTAGTTATTTAGAGAAATCACGGAAAACATAAATCTGGATGGCCATAGGGAGATTCGAACCACTGCGCTACTTCCAATGGTATTTTATGACAGGATTCATCGTCATACTGATACAATCAGTATGTTCATATTCGTCTGCATTTACAGTTTTCCTACACAGGAAAGGTACACCCAAAGGTGCGACCACCTTCTCCGTACCTCACTGTTGGTGCAACACGCGATGGTAGGTAAACTTTTCCAGGCATCTGCCAAACCCAAAACCTTCCATTGGATTGACACAGGGCGTAGCGTGATTCATCACTCCTAGTCACTCGTGTCCAATCATAAACTCTCCAGTGGCGTCGCATTTTATACCATCTCAAGCATCTCTTATTATTGTCTACAGAAATGTGTGGTTTGCGAGGAGCTGCACGACCATTGTGGAGCCACGGCGATTCCATCCTCTGATTTCATGCGATTCTTTATAATCGCCCTCTGCAGTGCTCGGCGGTTCCTGTCTGTCAGTACACAAGGTATCCCTGGTCTTAGTTTTTTCAACTTCACAATCACATCACCAAAAGTCGACTTTTGCAGCTGTAGAAGGGTTGAAATGTCCTTAGTTACTCAAGTGACATCCACTCACTGGGCAATGTTCGAAGTCACTGACCTCTCCTGACCGACCCCTTTTCGCTATCGCTGCTTCTTTACTGGCAACACAATACTCCTCCTTTCATACTGGAGGGACAATCTCTCGTCGCATCTAGTGGTTAATTCCTCGTTACATAGGGACGGACGGATACTTTTGATCAAATAGTGTGTATTCTTCGGTATTTTTTTCGTTGTTGTTTTCTGTGAGTGATCTTCAGTTCTGCAATCGATCGACAATGGGTCTTTCCGTCTATTTTTTAGCAGTAAGTTACTTTTAGTTACTTTCTTTTACCTTACTTCACCTCACAGTCCATAAAAGCAGCCAACTATAGTTACGTTGATGAACCTGTCTTCGAAACTGAGCACGGCTCATGGTTGTCGACTACACCTGCTCCTAATATTCCTCTGCTTTCTCTAGAAACACACCCAGAGAAAGCAACAACCGCCTTGGGGGTCTTGCATTTCTGCCGAGTGCTTCCCAGAAGCCTCTCTGGAAACGCTTCATATTAGCTGCCCCATCTTAATTATAGTCTAAGAATGCTTTTTCTATTCAACTACTAATTACATTCAAGCAAACACTATTTACTTGTCTTTCGTTGTGTATGGCAAAGTGTTGGCCGTGTGTGATCAGCAGGAAGAAATAGAGGGGAAAGAGAGGGGGAGGATCAGAGTGCCAGTCAGCAGTAGTTAGTACGATGTACTCCTACACGCAGAAGGGTAGAGCCACGGGTTGCAACACATCTGAAATGTAACGTCCACTGTTCAAAGTGCCGTCAATGCGAACAAGAGGTGACCGAGACGTGTAACCAGTGGCACCCCATACCATCACGCCGGGTGATACGCCAGTATGACGATGACGAATACACGCTTCCAAAGTGCGTTCACCGCGATGTCGCCAAACACGGATGCGACCATCACGGTGCTGTAAACAGAACCTGGATTCATCCGAAATCTGACGTTTTGACATTCGTGCACCAAGGTTCGTCGTTGAGTACACCATCGCATGCGCTCCTGCCTGATGCAGCGTCAAGGGTAACGGCAGCCACGCTCTCCGAGCTGATAGTCCATGCTCCTGCAAACGTCGTCGAACTGTCGTGCAGTTGGTTGTTGTCTTGCAAACGTCCCCATCTGTTTACTCCGGGATCGAGACGTGGGTGCACGATCCGTTACAGTCATGCGGATAAGATGCCTGTCATCTCGACTGCTAGTGGTACGAGGCCGTTGGGATCCAGCACGGCGTTCCGTATTACCCTCCTGAACCCAGCGATTCCATATTCTGCTAACAGTCACTGGACCTCGACCAACGCGAGCAGCAGTGTCGCGATACGATAAACCGCAATCTCGATTAGCCACAATCCGACCTTTATCAAAGTCGGAAACGTGATGGTACGCATTTCTCCTCCTTACACGAGGCATCACAACAACGTTTCACCAGGCAACGCCGGTCAACTGCTGTTTGTGTATGAGAAATCGGTTGGAAACTTTCCTCATGTCAGCACTTTGTAGGTGTCGCCACCGGCGCCAACCTTGTGTGAATGCTCCGAAAAGGTAATCATTTGCATATCACAGCATCTTCTTCCTGTCGGATGCATTTCGCGTCTGTAGCACGTCAACTTCGTGGTGTAGCAATTTTAATGGCCAGTAGTGTATTATAAAACATCCAACATTCCACATAACACCTTGACACTATGTTTTTTTCTTCTTTTTTTCTTTTCTAGAAAAACTTACCCCCAAGCTATGCATTGCACAATACACCTCATCCTCTTTCTGAGCTAAACATCTCACTCATTATAGAGGGATGCTGACTCAGTTTTTCAGGATAGCAAATGGGAAGTTGCGGTACGGAAAATGGCCCGGAGATCACCATTGGCTGTATATGTGTGTGTGTGTGTGTGTGTGTGTGTGTGTGTGTGTGTGTGTGTGTGTGTGTGTGTGAAGTGAGTAAAGTGTTATGAAGCAATGTGTGTATAGTGTGTGCAGTGACTGATAGTGAGATACGAGTGAACAATGTGGCATTACATTATTGAATAAGTTATTTGTAAAAAAAGTATTGTATAACAGAAGTAAATCTAATGATTGTCTCTAACTAGAAGTCTGTAAATGTATGTGTATACGAATTAGCTTATTTTAAGTTGGTCTAAAGTTGTAAATACTTTGACATGTCCTTTATCCTTGTAAAAAGACATCTACAGACGAATAAAGCTACTACTACTACTAGCTTAGTCGGTAGAACAACAGCGCGCGAGAGGCAAAGGTGCCAAGTTCCAGGCTCCGTCCAGCAAACACTTTTCATCTGCCAGGAAGTCTCATTATTAAATATCTTCTATGCATTCTTATTAATTGGGTCTTTGAAACTCATTTGTTTGTAACGTATTAGTTCGCAAGCGGTCTAGAGCACATAATAATAACTGCATATTATATCAACATGTTAGTAATAAAAATGTGTTAATTTAAATTTGGGTCGATTACGTACGCTGAGGTGACGTAAGTCGTGGCATGGCAGTAGTATCGCATACATAAGGTATGGAAGAACAGCGCATTGGCGGAGGAGTCATTTGTACTCACTTGTCAGGTGATTCATGTGAAAAAGTATCCAACCTGATTATCGCCGCACCACCGGAATTAACAGACTTTGAACGTGAAATGATAGATGAAGCTAGACGCATGGGACATTCCATTTCGGAAATCGTTAGGGAATTCATTATTCCAAAGTTCACAGTGTCAAGAGTGTGCCGAAAATACCAGATTTCAAGCATCACCTCTCGCCACGGTCAACACTGTGGCCGACGGATTTCACTTAATGACTGAGAGTAGCGCCGTTTGCTTGGAGCTGTCAGTGCTAACAGATAAGCAACACTGCATGAAGAAACCATAGAAATCAATGTGGGACTTACGACGACAGTGTCCGTTAGGACAGTGCGAAGAAATTTGTCGATAAAGGGCTATGGGAGCAGACGACCGACGCGAGTGCCATTGCTAACAGCACGAAATTGCCTGCAGCGTGTCGCCTGCGCTCGCGACTGTATTGATTGGACCCTAGAGGACTGGGAAACAGCGACCTGGTCAGATGAGTCTGAGTTTCAGTTGGTTAAGAGCTGGCGGTAGGTTTCGCGTGCCACGCAGACCCCTCGAAGCCTTGAACCCAGGTTGTCAACAAGGTACTGTCCAAGCTGACGGTGGCTTCATAATGGTGTGGGCTGTGTTTACATGGGATGGATTGGGTCCTCTTGTCCATCTTAACAGATCATTGCCAGTAAATGGTAATGTTCGGCTACTTGGAAATCACTTGTGGCTATTGACAGTCATGGAATTTTTATGGATGACAATGCGCCGTGTAACTGGGCCACAGTTGTTCGTGTATGGTTTGAAGAACATTCTGCACAATTAGAGTGAATAATTTGACCACCCCAATGGCACAACATGAATCCCACATCCAACATTTATGGGACATAATCGGGAACTCAGTTGGTGCACAAAATCTTTCACCGTCAATACTTTTGCAGTTATGGACGGCTAGTATGGTTCAATATTTCTGCAGGGGACTTCCAGGGACTTGTCGAGTCCATGCCACGTCGGGTTGCTGCACTACGCCAGACAATAGGAGCTCCGACACGATATTAGGAGATATCCCATGACTTTTGTCACCTGAGGGTGAGTTAAGTAGCGGAGTGGTCCCATCAACAACCAAAGAAGAGATTTTTCAATTTTACCGATTTTGGAATAACAGTACAAAGCCTATGACGGCTATGAGCGATATATATTTAAAAGAAAGGGCTTTAATTCTGATTTTTGTTAACCAGCTAACGCTTCTTTGTAAGTTATTAGTGAGTAGTATATTTTAGAAAATATTCGGCATGTCGGTATATGTATTGAATGTTTCATCTCCAGACTGTAAATCAAAAATAATTTTAAGAAAAGGTGTCTTAACCATAGTTCTATGAAAATAGAAAAAGGGAAACCTTCATTTCTTTAAAGTGACTAATTTTCAACAGTCCCTTGAAGTAGTTTCAGTTAATTTCTTGAGTTGAAATTTGACTTTGGTGGTGAATGAAGAGTTAATAGCAGAACCGTGGAGTAAGCAGAACATTACAGTTACGCGAACTTTGAAGTCATAGAATCTGTGGTAAGCCGGCCGCGGTGGTCTCGCGGTTCTAGGCGCGCAGTCCGGAACCGTGCGACTGCTACCGCCGCAGGTTCGAATCCTGCCTCGGGCATGGATGTGTGTGATGTCCTTAGGTTAGTTATGTTTAAGTAGTTCTAAGTTCTAGGGGACTGATGACCACAGCTGTTAAGTCCCATAGTGCTCAGAGCCATTTGAACCATTTGAACCAATCGGTGGTAATTTCTCAATAACAATTGAAGATTCGATATTGCGTGACGTTTAAGTGAACAAAATAACTTTCAAGAATAACAGTTTCTACATTCTCACCGAAAATATTAACTGAAATTATGGTAGAAAAACAATTTGAACTGACATACATCCTAAAATATTAAGCACCAGTACGCTCAAATAGTATCTGTGACTAATCAAATTCTATGGCGCCTCGTGTCATTGTTTTGTTACAGCTAAGACAATTGAGGGGTTCAGTGGAAAAGGGGCACATGCCACCTGCGCAGCGATTTTGTGCTTTTGGTACAGGAAGACAGCCGATGCATAGAGTATCATAGGTAAGAACTTCTTGCACAGTGGTCTGTGCCCTTTCCTTTAAAGGGAGCATATTATATTTGCTGTTATTCAGGACTGACACATTCCCACTGGAAAAGAGGCCCATGCCAATAGTATCTCTATGTCTCATGAGTCAATTTGTCTCATTGGTTGACTTGGTTTTGGGAAGCCAATCAGAAAGCGTTTCTCAAATGTTGTTCATACAGGGTGTTTCAAAAATGACCAGTATATTTGAAACGGCAATACAAACTAAACGAGCAGCGATAGAAATACACCGTTTGTTGCAATATGCTTGGGACAACAGTGCATTTTCAGGCAGACAAACTTTCGAAATTACAGTAGTTACAATTGTCAACAACAGATGGCGCTGCGGTCTGGGAAACTCTATACTACGATATTTTCCACATATCCACCATGCGTAGCAATAATATGGCGTAGTCTCTGAATGAAATTACCCGAAACATTTGACAACGTGTCTGGCGGAATGGCTTCACATGCAGATGAGATGTACTGCTTCAGCTGTTCAATTGTTTCTGGATTCTGGCGGTACACCTGGTCTTTCAAGTGTCCCCACAGAAAGAAGTCACAGGGGTTCATGTCTGGCGAATAGGGAGGCCAATCCACGCCGCCTCCTGTATGTTTCGGATAGCCCAAAGCAATCACACGATCATCGAAATATTCATTCAGGTAATTAAAGACGTCGGCCGTGCGATGTGGCCGGGCACCATCTTGCATAAACCACGAGGTGTTCGCAGTGTCGTCTAAGGCAGTTTGTACCGCCACAAATTCACGAAGAATGTCCAGATAGCGTGATGCAGTAATCGTTTCGGATCTGAAAAATGGGCCAATGATTCCTTTGGAAGAAATGGCGGCACAGACCAGTACTTTTTGAGAATGCAGGGACGATGGGACTGCAACATGGGGCTTTTCGGTTCCCCATATGCGCCAGTTCTGTTTATTGACGAAGCCGTCCAGGTAAAAATAAGCTTCGTCAGTAAACCAAATGCTGCCCACATGCATATCGCCGTCATCAATCCTGTGCACTATATCGTTAGCGAATGTCTCTCGTGCAGCAATGGTAGCGGCGCTGAGGGGTTGCCGCGTTTGAATTTTGTGTTGGATAGAGGTGTAAACTCTGGCGCATGAGATGATACGTGGACGTTGGCGTCATTTGGACCGCAGCTGAAACACGGCGAAAGGAAACCCGAGGCCGCTGTTGGATCACCTGCTGCACTAGCTGCGCGTTGCCCTCTGTGGTTGCCGTACGCGGTCGCCCTACCTTTCCAGCACGTTCATCCGTCAAGTTCCCAGTCCGTTGAAATTTTTCAAACAGATCCTTTATTGTATCGCTTTTCGGTCCTTTGGTTACATTAAACCTCCGTTGAAAACTTCGTCTTGTTGCAACAACACTGTGTTCTAGGCGGTGGAATTCCAACACCAGAAAAATCCTCCACAGCACACTTGCACGTTGTGAACAGCACACGCTTACAGCAGAAAGACGACGTACAGAATGGCGCACCCACAGACTGCGTTGTCGTCTATATCTTTCACATCACCTGCAGCGCCATCTGTTGTTGAAAATTGTAACTACTGTAATTTCGAAAGTTTGTCCGTCTGAAAATGTACTGTTGTCCCAAGCATATTGCAACAAACGATGTATTTCTATCGCTGCCCGTTTAGTTTTTATTGCCGTTTCAAATATACCGGTCATTTTGAAACACCCTGTATGATTCCAAATAGTTGTTGCTATTAATGTTACTAACGAAGAAAATGCAACAGTACATGTAAAAAAAGAAAAAAAGAATACGTAAAGAAAATTATTATTAACCCGCCACCCCACAAATGGTACGCATCGGCTAGGAAATTGAACAGTGAAAGTGATCCGTAGAAAACAACGAACTACGTAGGCACTAATAGGATACCGAAGTGAAACAGGCAGAAACTAGTGCGAGAACAGCGCTGATTTACTCGTGAGTGTGGCTCATAAACTGAGAGTGATAGCCACAGTAAGCTTGATCGTGCCGGAAGGAGGGAAGAAGATGTTTCTAGGTCGCGGCTGCCACTGGCGCTGAGGATTGTAGAATACGGTGCGGCATCACTGAGCTGCGGTGGACCTGCGAGACACCTGCAAGCTGCTGCGCCCCCCCCCCCCCCCCTTCACCATATGGAGCTATTGCAGTAGGCGCTACTCGTCGAGGTTCTCACCGCCACAGCTGCTGCTGGTGCATGCATTACGTCGCGAAACGTCGCATCTTGTTTGCTGGTATACCACGCAGGAAACATGAAACATTCGTCGGGGTCAAGCAATTAAGTTAAATCAAGAAAATTAAAGTAATTGTTAGCTGCTGTTAACAAGCTACTAAAAATGGAGAACTGTGTGAAAGTTAAGGTGGAACCAGTCTCTGACAGTTATCCTCAGAATCAGAAACTGAATTTAATGAGGACGGTTCCATCGAACCAAAAACTCGAAAATCGGAGAGTGATTTGTCTAAAGTAGTATCTGATTTGAATTTCAACGATTCTGCTAAGTTAGAACATTTTTATGATGACGAAGTAATTGAAGTTGAGGTCAAAAAGGAGAAGATAGAATTAATAACATTATCAGATCATGAAACTGAGCTCAATATCTCTCACATTCAGCCAAGACAGGGAATGCTAGAAACTCCTTTAAAATCAGTGGAAATGCCAAGTGGCAATGCAGAGGCTCCAAATTGGATGCAGTTACTGTTTGCCAAATTTGAATCGCATCATATAGAACTTAGGGATGGTAATAAAGAACTAAACAGTAAGACTGAATCCAGTAGTAAAGAGTTAAAGAATAGTAATAAAGAACTGAAAAGTAGGATTGAGTCTAGTAATAAAGAACTGAGGGATGGTAATAAGGCATTAAAGGATGAAATGACCTCGAAACTGAACAGTTAAATTATAAGATTAATGCCAATCACCATAATCTGAAAATCAAAGTAAGGCAACAGTTAAATGAACTGCATAGTACTTTCAAAGGCGAAATTGACCAAGTTCGCAAAGATTTCAAAAATGTAGATGAACTTCTGGAAGGGAGGTTGTCAGAAAGAATAGGAAACGAATCCAGACTATGCTCTAATCGATTTGGAGAAGTAACTAGTAGGGTAAATGCTTGTCAAAAAGATATTAAGAAGGTTAAAGCAGATTGTGTGCAGTTATGTGAGAATGTGGGCAAAAGGCGTTCTGATAGAGTAGAAGCAGTAGAGCTACAAGTAGAGGGACTAAGTACTAGTATTACTAACATAGAAAATAGAGTAACCTCTGGTAATTCCTGTAATACTACTGTACGGCATGTGATTTCAGTTGACGCCACTTTCATCGGATGTCGTCAGTTTCTGAGTTTTGATCCAGGGAAACAAATTCATCCATTAGAGTTCTGGAATGATTTTGAGGATGTTTTGCCTAGTGCATGGTCAGAGCGAAAGCAAATTTCTTTCATAACAAGTCGTTTGTCAGGAGATGCTTTGCGGTTGTCAGCTGACGTAATGATAAGATGCAAAACTCTTTCTGAATTTAAGTCTGTATTTCTTAATAAGTACTCGTCACACAATAAACAAAACAATGTTTTAAGAGAGTTTTTGAGTGGTAGAAAGTGTGCTCCAGGACGTGAGTCAGTAAAAGAGTTCTCTAGGAAGTGGGTTTCACGGCTGTCAAATCTGACAGGAAAGTTAAAACCTGAAATGATTATCATAGGACTGCTTTGGTACTGGCAGAAAAGAATCATTTCCGCACCTACGGATAATGTGGATAGGTTCATTGAATATTTAGAGCGAGTAGAAAGAGTAGCTGCTGCTGAGGAGCAGATACAAAATAATAACAGGTCTTTTAACAATCATGTAAACAACAGAAATAATGGCAATGGGAACGTGAATGTTGGAAGTGTGGGGATTCAGAGTACAAGGTCTGACTTTTATAATCAAGGCTGTGGAGGAAGAGGGGGGTAGACAGTCACTATACGTTCGCAACAGTTATTACGACGAAAACAGAAGAGTAAATAATGTGCCAGTGTGACAAGACAGAGAGCAAAATGCTACCCTATCTGATTCTGTATCAAATGAACATGAGAGGCCGCGTGTGGGAAACTAAATCTCGTCTTAGAGGAAAGTGCCGCTCACAAGGCGGAAACAGGAACGCAACCAGAAACAAAAGCACAGACCACAGTCAGCCAACACACGCAAACAGTAAACAGTGATGATGAAACAGGAACAAATAGTACCAGTGATGAGTTAAACCACTCTCATAGTTGACAGCATTTTGGACACTCAAAATGGTTCAAATGGCTCTAAGCATTATGGGACTTCTGAGGTCATCAGTCCCCTAAGACTTAGAACTACTTAAACCTAACTGACCTAAGGACATCACACAAATCCATGCCCGAGGCAGGATTCGAATCTACGACCGTAGCAGCATCGTGGTTCCAGACTGAAGCGCCTAGAATCGCTCGGTCACAACGGCCGTCTTTGGACACTTCAGAAAAAGGAGTCAAGGAAGAGAAAGAAAACTCTATAGATAACAGGGAGGAAGAAATTAACGGGTTTGAATCTAATATGGACGAAGATGAGGTAAAAGCTTACATTTTCGACAATGATGGCAATCTGAGGGCTAAAGTTGCGGTAGAGGAAGTAGAATCGCCGGCCGGGTTGGCCGAGCGGCTCTAGGCGCTACAGTCTGGAACCGCGCGACCGCCGCGGTCGCAGGTTCGAACCCTGCCTCGGGCATGGATGTGTGTGATGTCCTTAGGTTAGTTAGGTTTAAGTAGTTCTAAGTTCTAGGGGACTGATGACCTCAGAAGTTAAGTCCCATAGCGCTCAGAGCCATTTGAACCAATTTGAAGTAGACTCAATTTTGCAAAGTTCTAGAGAAGAGGAAGTGATGGATGAAGAGGGTAGCAATAATAATGAGGTCTTGGAACCTGATAGCTATATTGACTTGCCAAAAACTGTAAAAGCCGACGACAGTATTATTGGTAGCAATGTTGCGCAGGGGCGCAGTTGCTTACAGGTAGACAATAGTTTAGCTGATATGCAGTAAATGGAAGTAAAGGAAGTCGTCAAGTCCTTTGATTTAAAATTGGTGGACGGGTATAAAAGGCAGCTAAAAATGTAGGGATTGATAAACCCCAGAATTTAAGTGTGAATATACTTGCAACTGAACAAAACTGCTTTAACTGGAAACAAATTGATAAGGATGTATTAGAGGATGTGTATGAGAGACCTGTTCAGAGTAAAATAACTTAACTTATTATAAAAACTAACATCTCAGGAGCAACAGCGCGCTTTCTTTTTGACAGTGGCAGTTAAGCAAGTGCTTTTTCCCAAGAATTTTTTGATTCTATTCGTAATAACAGCGAATTAACTGTCATGAAAGTAAGTTGTTTGAAACTAATAGGTGCTACTGGAAAAGTTTCTAGACCAGTGCAGCACGAAGCTTCGATGCCAATTAGTATAGGTGACGCGATAATACACACATAAAAAAAAAGTTTTGCAACATCCCGATTACCAGAACTCCTGAAGATAAACGTTCACTGTGGACATAGTATCGCAGACACACTCTCTTTGACTATTCAGAAATGTCACTAAACCCACACAAAGATGTAAACAACCATGCATCAGCAGCGCCTAACAGACGGAGGGGGTCTGACAGCCGATCAGGAAGGAGGTACACGGCTCGTGTTGTCTGTAGTTCAACCATGCCTAGACGGTCAATACTGCGGTTGGATTGCGTCCACATTGTTACTTTGATGAAGGGCTCTCAACAAGGGAAGTGTCCAGGCGTCTCGGAGTGAACCAAAGCGATATTGTTCGAACATGGAGAAGATACGGAGAGACAGGAACTGTCGATGACATGCATCGCTCAGGCTGCCCAAGGGCTACTACTGCAGTGGATGACTGCTACCTACGAATTATGACTCGGAAGACCCTGACAGCAACGTCACCATGTTGAATAACGCTTTTCGTGCAGCCACAGGACGTCGTGCTACGACTCAAACTGTGCGCAGTAGGCTGCATGATGAGCAACTTCACTCCCGACGTCCATGACGAGGTCCATCTCTGCAATCACGACACCATGCAGCGCGGTACAGATGGGCCCAACAACATGCTGAACGGACCGCTCAGGATTGGCATCACGTTCTCTTCACCAATGAGTGTCACATATGCCTTCAACCAGACGATCGCCGGAGACGTGTTTGGAGGAAACCCGGTCAGACTGAACACCTTAGACACACTGTCCAGTGAGTGCAGCAAGGTGGAGGTTCCCTGCTGTTTTGGGGTGGCATTATGTGGGGCCAACGTACGCCGCTGGTGGTCATGGAAGGCGCCGTAAGGGCTGTACGATACGTGAATGCAATCCTCCGACTGAACTGCAACCATATCGACAGCACATTGGCGAGGCAAGTGTCGTCATGGATGACAATTCGCAACCCCATCGTGCACTTCTTGTGAATGACTTACTTCAGGATAACATCGCTCGACTAGAGTGGCCAGCATGTTCTCCAGACATGATCCTCATCGAACATGCCTGGGACAGATTGAAAAGGGCTGTTTATGGACGACGTGACCCACCAACCGCTCTGTTGATCTACGCCGAATCGCCGTTGAGGAGTGGGACAAACTGGACCAACAGTGCCTTGATGAACTTGTGGATAGTATGCCACGACGAATACAGACATGCATCAATGCAAGAGGACGTGCTACTGGGTATTAGAGGTAGCGGTGTGTACAGCGATCTGGACCACCACCTCTGATGGCCTCGCTGTATGGTGATACAACATGCATTGTGTGGTTTTTATGAGTAATAAAAAGGGCGGAAATGATGTTTATGTTGATCTCTACTCCTGTTTTCTGTACAGGTTCTGGAACTCTCAGAACCGAGGTGGTACAAAACTTTTTTTCACGTGTGTAGATCATCCTTGTTTAATTGTGCTCTGTTTAAGTGTTGAGATATTAATAGGCACAGATTTGTTAACAAAGTATCTAGGGAAGATTGATTTTAACCAGAATAACTTAGTTTTAACCTTACCTGACTCTCAGGTAATAAAATAACCCTTGCCGCCGCTGTGGCCGAGCAGTTCTAGGCGCTTCAGTCCGGAACCACGCTGATGCTACGGTCGCAGTTTCGAATCCTGCCTCGGGCATGGATGTGTGTGACGTCCGTAGGTTAGTTAGGTTTAAGTAGTTCCAAGTCAAGGGGACTGAAGACCTCAGATGTTAAGTCCCATAGTGCTTAGAGCCATTTGAACCATTTTTATAGAAAGTTACATAGGCAGTAATAATGAAACCTGGGAACTGCCTATTACGGTGAAGAGGAATAAAGGGTGCTTGCAGGAAGATACTGAATTCAGTAATAATGTGCAAGATGTTAATGCAGAAGGGAGCTATATCCCAGAAGAAATAGAAGCAAAGGTGCAGTCAACGAATCAGATTTCTAATAAATAAAGAGCAGAATTAAGGAAAGTATTAACCACACATCACAATGTATTATCGAATACACCTGGTGAAGTTAAAGGGTATGAATGCCGTTTGAATGTAAAGCCTGGCCAGGTATTTTTCAAGAAACCTTATCAGATAATGTTTCAAGAAACAAGCGGTTAAGAAACAAATTCAACGTTTGTTGGTATGGGATGTCGTTCAGCAAGTAGTTAGTGAATATAATAATCCTCTTGTTATTGTGCCTAAGCATGATGGAAGTGTTAGATTAGTAGTTGATGCGCGCTGGTTAAATGAAATTGTAATAAGAGACAGTGACCGGCCCCAGAATATGGACAACTAATTCAAAAATTCCGAGGAGTTAGGTACCTTACATCTATGGATATAACTTGTGGATACTGGCATTTGCTCCTGGTGAAAGAATCACGTAAATGTACAGCCTTTTTGTATGAAGGTGTGTGCTACCAGTGTAAAGTAGTCCCATTTGGATTAAATATTTCTGTGTGTGCCTTTGTAATAGTAATTGCTCATGTATTGGGGCAGGTATTATTAGGTCAGGTAACTATTTATGTAGGTGATACACTGTTGGCAACTGCCACATGGGAAGAACATATCAGTCTGCTGGACAGGGTGCTAGAAGCTATAGAAAAAGGAGGTATGAAATTGAAATTAGAGAAGACTGAATGTGTAGGAAAAAAAATAAAATTCTTGGGCCATGAAATTAGCAGGGATGGTATATTACCTGATCCCTCCAAATTATCAGTCATTGAAAAATTTGAAGCGCCCCAAAATAAAAAGCATCGCCGATCAATTATGCCGCCGTTTTGTTAAAGATCACTTGATTAATCCACCTTGTTTACTCAACTTGTTGAAGGAGAATACCCCATGGGTTGGACTAAAGAGTGCCAGTCTGCTTTTGAAGAATTAAAAAAACTGTTTGATAAATAGTCCACTTTTACACCATCCAGATTTTTCAAAACCTTTTGGCAAGTCAGTTGACGCACGTGGTCATGGGATTGCAGTAGAGGTGTTTCAGATGGAAACAGAAGGCGACCAAGAGATTCATAAAACCATCGTTTTTGTGAGTCGTTCACTGCAACCAGCAGAGCGAAATTATGGAATTTTGGGATTAGAGGCACTGGCCATCGTGTTTGGTATGCAGGAGTTTGATCATTATTTTTTAGGGCACAAGGTGATTATCTATAGTGATCACAAGACAGTTACGTTTTTAAAAACATGCAGACTGAGACATCCAAGACTAACCAGGTGGACTACGTACCTTCAGCAGGCCGACCTTGAAATTAAATACATTCAAGGAGAAAACAATCTAGTAGCGGATTGGCTATCAAGAAGTGCTGAGTTATGCAGGGAATCAGAACTTCCCTTAGCAGATAGGAATGAAGTAAGCACGTTGGCCACACATGAGCCCAAGGAGGAGAGTGCCATGAAGAAAATATTTAAAAACTTAAGACGGGAGCAGAATGATGATGATCAGTTGAAGTTAGTCAAAAGCCATTTAGGAGTCCCTACTTATCCAAAAGTAGCATGTCACATTTTTATCATGTAACCTTCTGCCAATCATTCTTTCTGGTAACTTCTCAGTTATTGAAACAATTGAAGGAAAATAGATTATAAAATGCGTTTTGTCCTCCCTTAGGTGTAAGTTGAGAAAAGAAGCTTAGGCCATGTTATCTGTTTCTCAGGGACAAGGCAGCCTACTACAAGCTGTAATGGAGAAGGAAACAAGGACCGCACGATCTACAGTGAACCCTCCTCTTTCCCTTCTTGTAGTAAAATGTAACGGAGAAGTGAATTCCCACCCCGTACTTCAAATGTTTTATTGAAAGTGTCGTACGGACGCCCACATTAGTGCCTTGGATTGTGATTAAATATGTGAGTACTGAAAAGTGAAAATTTTGTGTGTTTCTCTTTCAGGTAAAGACTGAAAAATTTATGTAAAAAAAGTAATTTTGTATGTATAGAAAATTTTATTTCATGTTTCTATGTAATTTATGTACATGATTTGAAAAAGTCCATTATGTCATTTTTCCTGTGTATATATGTACAGTTATTTTGTAAGTATAGTGTTAAGGTATTTTGCTAAAAATCAAGAGGTCAGCTATAATAACATCCCTTGTTTCTAATATTTACTTTTGTGTAAAAATAAAATTTTTCACAAAAATAAATAGGGGGTGATGTGGCGAAACAAGTGCTGTATCATTGGAGAAACACAGAGGTGAGTGAGTGTGCCGGGACTTACCCCAGTTCACTGCTAGTAGCGCCACGTCACCACAACGCTTCTGTGTGTAGCACACAAAAATTGCACCATAATTTAAGAATGGAATTAAAAGTTAAAGTTGCTTTTCCAAACTTTGTTAGCGTGTGCTTTATTATATTAATTTGTAAACAGTCAAATCTCAGAATGACCAGGTCGATATTTTTCCCTAAATACATCGTTTTAATAAAAAATAAGTAGTGCTAAATAATAAAGCTAGAAACCCAAAAATTGTTCATAATGTGCAGATGTATGTCAAAATTAACTGGTACAAGTCTCAACATGATTAACGAAATGTTTTGGTCAAAATCCGAATTTTTAAGAAAAATTGAAGGTGCTAAATATTAGACTTAGAAATATGAAAATTAGTATGAAGCTTCAGTTCAACATAAAAACATTACTTATATAACCTCACTGAGCTACCTCTAATAGTTTTCGAGTAATTGCAGAAAACTAAATTTGGAACTAAAATGTCCTTAATTGTAGTAGTTTAAGTATCTGATATATTAATGCTAGAAAGTTTTGGTTAGAGCACGTGGTGAAACCTATTAAATAATAGAGCTATAAGAAGTTTCAAGGCCTAGATGTAAATAATAACAAATAAGTTGTAGTTCAGAGGTCAGGTTCTACTGTCAGTTCCATTCTGAAAATTCTAGATGGCAAAATTTAAATGCAGGCGAGCTAAAACTTTTTCTGTGATTTTAACCAACTACATGCATACAAAAATTACAAAGATTCTAAATTGATTCCTGACATCGTTATAATATATTGCGGGTCTGAGAAAGCGGCTGCTTAGAGGTTGTTGCCATGGGCATAGAGCGGATGACAGCAGATGTTCCCTTCGCCGTCCGCTGTGCCACATATATAAATACGGCCCGAGAGGAATAACACACCTCTATACCAGACATCTACGCCAAACTCCTCGATGACTTTCTCTCCAACAGGCAATTCGTAGTCGAAGTAGACGGCAAACGCTCATCTCGCACAACACTCCATGCGGGAATACCACAAGGATCAGTACTCTCCCCAAAGCTATTTAATATCTACGCGAACGACATCCCCACCATTGAAGGCGTCCATATCGCCCAATTCGCGGACGATACCGCCTTCTTCACAAGCGGCAAACGACACATAGTTAATATCAGAAAAATCCAACGGCAACTCAACACAGTGGAAAAGTGGTGCCGCCAAAACAAGCTATCACTCAACGCAGGAAAGACGACAGCCACCTATTTCACTAGAAAAAGACCTACAAACCTAGAACAGCTACACCTGAATGCACAAGAATTGTCTTGGAGGAACGAAGTCAAGTTCCTAGGTGTCACAATAGGCAGCAAACTGAACTACCACCAGCACATCAACGAAAAAAAGTCTAAAGCGCTCAACCTTGCTAAAGCCCTATTTCCACTCTTTAAAAGCAAAAATATGAGACAGGAAACCAAAAGGACCCTCTACAAAACAGCTGTCCTCCCCACCATGACCTACGGTTGCACATCATGGGGAACAGCTAGCAAAACCAAAAGTTATGAATTGCAGACAGTACAGAACAAAGTCCATCGATGGATCCTAGACGCTCCCCTACAGACCAAAACTACAACCCTCCATGAAGCCCTGGAGATGGAAACTGTCGAAACAACTACAAAAAAGCTAACCACAACTGTCTATAAAAAGGTGGATATATACAGAGACAACAGCAGACACCAGCAAAACATCGGAACAATCCAACCAAGAACATGGCACAAACAAATAGTTCCACGAAGCATCACAGAGCCAGCAATCTAGATTCGTGCCCACCAGCAGCAAAAGAAACCTCACTCCCTTAGAAAATCACCACCTAGGATAGGCTAATTACTACCCCATACTAGATCAATAGGATGTAAAACAAACTAATGGAGTTAAACCAATTCGAATAAGCTTACTAAAAACCATATTAGACCAGTAAGATGTAGGATAAATTCATGGTGTAAAATCAAGTAAAATAGGCTATCCACAAACACAAGCTAGGAGTCTAGGACATCTAAATAAGTAATCTTAGATATAAGTCAAACCAAGACAACATAGGAATATTGACCTAGTGACACCAACGATAGAAAACGCATGAAGCAAAAAAAAAAACACAAAGCCTCAACCCAATGAGGTACAGAACCCCACCTATGGCGGCGGGTTGGCGAACTTTTTAAGTTCGATAATTCACGCTCCTGTCCCCAAAAGTTTAAATAAACGATGCCACCACAGCACTAAAGACAAACAAAAACACCACGCCAAAACACGGTCAAACCGGCGAAGCCGGTGGGACTGATCTTCAACAATGTTACACACACAAAAAGAAGACTAGGTTTCACTTCACACCCAGCCACTGTACGATCCGTGTCAGTCAAACGCTGCCTCGGATGATGTCAGAGACAGGCTTTTACTAAAGGTATGTCTTCGGTAATAATAGAAAGTGAACTCGCGATGACTGTACACTGTCCTGGATCACTTAGATTTCGCAGAAGTAACTGTTAGTGTGCCGCCCGTAAGATTAACAACTCCATGTGGCAGATGGTGATACTTATTTTCCAGTTTTGTGGCGAGCAATCATTTTGATTAGCAGAAGTCAGGGCGAAAGACAATTTAATAGTAACTTGCAGTAGAGGTCGCCTCTGAACTGCTCATAGTGCTCTTTAGGATAGAGAGATTTCCTGTCACTATGAACATAATGAATATTACAATGTTGTGTGTGTGAAACTTTACCAAATATATCTGTCAATTAGAACTCAAAATCTTCATTTATAATTGTAGTCCTGATCCCGCTGAGCAAAACAGAGAATAGAAACATTTCTTTGAGTGGGCTGGACAAGAATGTGGACTTGCAGACTGGGAACTATGGTCAGTATATTCTGAATCACTTTTTGCCTGGCCACAGAAATAGTTTCCAGGCTCTCGTAAAAGACAGCGAACAATATTCCAATATTTACAGCAATTCAACAGTTTTCTAATATTTCAAATATTTGCTCCTATTACTTATGACTGATTGTATGTTATCATTATCAACCCGCCGCGCCACATGGTGATTGTCCGTCTTATAAGTACTATTAGATTTAACTTATGGTAGTAATACATTACTGAGCCCAGACTCTACTTTTTTAGACCAAGAGAAATGGTTACTTTATTTTGTTGGGCTGCTTTGAGTGTGTTCTTCGGAGTGCACTTTATTTTTATTTTATGTATTTATTTTTGAAGAAGTGATGGTAACCGGTTTCACTGATCTTAGCGCCGGGGCAGTTTAGCGACATAGCGCACAGCTTCAATAGATACGGATGTTTTGACACCTTATAAGTGAGCCAGTGGGACATTAGGGGAACCTTTCCACCATTTTTCATATCTGTTCTTTTATCCTTCTTATAAACGGGCATGTCTGTGTTCATTTCGAATCACATTGGACTGCTCGCTGCGGAGAGGTTGCTTTCAATAATGTAACGTTCCCAAGCCGCGTTTGCTATCATCAATAACTTTCATTTAGTGTACAGTGGTCAAATACATATCTGAAGCGGCGTTCAACTGTAGTAATAATATTTTTACAGAGCAATTTGTAAAAAATTTCACTTAGCTTGTTTAGAATAATATGAGGTGACTACGACCACCGCCGTTTTGCTTCTTGCCTGCATGTGATGGTTCTTCCCCCACTAGGCTCTATATTAACATTAGTTATAGGCTGTGGGCCTCGTTTTAATAAACTAAGGGGATATATCAAAAGCTTTTATCACTTATAACGAACAATATGGATGAACTTGCTTAACGGTTTTTTCTAGTTCTTCAAGTCTTAGCACCATCGGGGAGCAAAGCCCGTCCAGAGGTTTCCTGCTACGAAGAATGGAAGTAAAGCTTTAGTTAACGTGTCGGGAAGCTTCTCGTCAGGCGCTATTCACAGCAAGGCTAAGCGTAGACTTGTGAAGTGGCACGATTTATAGCGCGACGCGCGCATTCAGCACGTGTCGCTTATGTCCTGCGCATATTGAGATGCGTGGACGTTCTTCGCCCACGCTGGATGGCGACGCGCTGCGCCGACAGAAACGAGACGCGCTCCCTGTAATCTTTCTCAAACGACTTTACAGAAATATTCGGTAAAAATAATTTGATCTTCTGTATGTCAGCTTCATGGCGAAGTGCCCATCATATCGCCAATTGTCGTACTTACTGTGACTTCTTATTGAAGTAAGATACTACGCGAAATTCGAAAAGTTTGAAATGAAAAATACGGGTCACTATGATTCCGCGTTTGGTGTATATTACATTAATGTTGCTGCATATGAAATTTAGCTGACATATTGATTTTTTTTCCTTAGATGTGAGAAGAGCTCCCTCTGTGTCACCAATCTCTAGAAAATAGATGTCATGTAGCCGTTCACTTCCGATCGCACGCGCTCGAGAACGAAATATTCGTAACATTCCTCACATCTCCTAACCTGGATGGCCGTTGTGGCCGAGCGATTCTAGACGCTACAGTCTGGAACCGCGCCGCTACGGTCGCAGGTTCGAATCCTGCCCCGGGCATGGATGTGTGTGATGTCCTTAGGTTAGTTAGGTTTAAGAAGTTCTAAGTTCTAGGGGACTGATGACCTCAGAAGTTAAGTCCCATAGTGCTCAGAGCCATTTGAACCTAACCTCGTCAGATATGGAAACGAGATTTTGGCAAATGATAATACATAAGGTGAAGAGTGTTTTGCTAAATGGTTAATGCACGGAACTGTTTTATCTACGGCAATATAGTCAATGTTATTGTTTTTATTTTAATTTTCTAAATCCAGTATCGTTAAGTTTTTAAGAGTCATCGACAGTTAGTGAAAAAGGAATTTCCTAGTACGAAAATAAACTTGTAATTTTGTTCTCTTGTTTTACCGCAAACCGACACAATGATGTTTTTGAGTAGCTGTTGGATTCTCTGGTCGTCAATTGCTTGTTTAATGAGACACTCAGTTTCAGAATTCCGTCGCAATAGCTACTGCAAGTTGAATCTGTGCAAATTATACCGTCTTTTGGCAGCATAAGGACAATTAAATCTATCGGCAAGAGAAATGTGGCCGTTACCCGTAAATGATGATACTTCTCCAAATGAGAATAGGTTAACGAATCACACAAAAATAAATCGACAATTCCTTTGCAATTTTGGCAGAATCCACGTAACCCATAGTATTACCAACGGATTTTCTTCCTATATAAACGTAGGTTTCGGCGGCCATTGTCACATTCAATAAACCTTTTCTGGGTTAGTGACCGCATTGTCAGGGACCGAACCGAAACGTCGGTAGTTTTTATATATTGACAATGCGGTCACAAACCCAAAAAAGTGTTTTTGGATTTTCTTCCTGTTCTTCAGCTGAGAAATATGAAAATGATGACGAGTGTGCCCTTCGGGGGGGGGGGGGGGTGCGGGGGGGGGGGGGGGGCGGCCTGACGCTGGTTACTGACCTACGGCTTGCCAAACTGACAATGTCATTCGCGAGTTAAAGAGTTATTACTGCGAAAAATAAACAACTGATCCGCTGCCCAACACGATGGTCAGTTTACTGTCACCAGCTGAGCATACTGGGCACGACAGGAATGCGTCAACAGCTGAGCATGATGTGCACGACTGGAATAGCATAACGCGCACGACGGGAATGCGGAAGTTAGCCACGTGGGCCTTGTAACGGGAAGACTTTGCGTCGTTCGAAAAACGTTGTCATGGATGCAGAGCTGCCTTTGTCAGCAATTTATTTCAGCAAATTAAATACATCAATCACCACACTCTTTCAGAACACCCATACTTTCAGTATAATCCCGATCACATTTTCCATTTGCGTAGCCTATTGTGTAATTAGCTTATTGATGCTGATACCATATATGCAACCACTGAAATGCTTTCTCTCATCACTATGCATCAATTACAATATTGTCATTCAGTGGAATTTCTCGAGTGTTTCTAGCTTACAGCGAAGATGTGAAGTCCCTATGATATAGTATAATCTCTTATTACATCCATATCCAAGTAATCACAGTGAAACTGATATACAGGGTGGCGCACGAAATGTGTTACCATTTTGTTTTTGAATATAAACTTTATTGTCAATACAATCTGAAAGGAACATATACTACAATGAAGAGCCGTCCATGGAGATTTGTTCTAACTCAGCATATGCTCCATATGTCCACCATTCCGCTTCCTAACTTCCTTCAAACGAACACTGAAGTTAGTGATTACCCCACGGCACATGTCTTCCGTAATTTCACTGCAAGCTTGAAGAATAAGTCTTCTGAGCTCCATTAAATCACATGGACATTTCGGGAAAAATTTTTTCCTTTAGGTACCCCCAAAGAAAAAAGTCACATGGATTGAGCTCTAGACTATTGGAGGGCCAATTTTGTCCGTCATTGAAGCGACCTGGAAACCTGAGTGAAATGATCCGCATGTCGAAACGCTCGTGTAAAAACTCCAACACAATGTTTGCAGTATGTGGCCTTGCTGCATCTTGCATGAACCACTGCGTGTTGAAGGGCAAGGCAGTAGCAAGAAGCTGCGGAATGAAACTATTGCGAAACACGCTCAAATAACGTTCGCTGTTCACAGTTTGTTCAAAGAAAAATGGTCCAATAAGTCCGTGACTGCAAACTGCTGCCCACGCTGTAATCCTCGGAGCATAATGTTGTCGTTCATGAAGCACTTGTGGGTTTTCAGTGGCCCAAAAGCGTACATTTTGTTTGTTAACCACACCGTCTAAATGAAAATGCGCCTCGTCTGAAAACCAAACGTTGTTGCGAGTTTCTTCCCTATCCTCTGCCCTCTGAGCAAACAGTAGTCTCTGCTGCTTGTGTTCTTCAGTGAGCTTCTGTGCACAGGACATCTTGTATGGGTACATATGGAGGTCACTTTTAAGAATGCGTTGAACGGAGCGTCTGGATATTCCCAGTTGCACTGCTACCTTTCTACACGATTTCCCGGCACTTCTCTGTAAAGCAACTCGTTCCGCTTCAATATTCTCCGGCGAACAAACAGGCTTAGGCCGAGGTCGCTTCGCTTCCAACACTGTTCCTTCCTCTACAAATTTACCGTACAACCTGTGGATGGTCTTCTTGCAAGGGACCCATCGTGTGTTAAACTGTTGTCGAAAACGCCTCTGAGTCACAACATGGCTTTCCGTTTCATGAAAAGAATTGCCGATCGTTGCTGTGTCGTCAGTCTTCCATTGTCAGCCATTGCTGCTTACTAGTCTCCTAGTGGCAGTATCGTCATTTCGTAACTCATTTGTTTTTCCAAGCTCTGTTGGTACTGCTGTAGAGATCCCAGCGGCATATCTAATGTGCGTCGTAAATTGTGAAAGAAGCAATTGGTGAAACATTTCGTGCGCCACCCTGTAAAAAGGGATATATTTGTGCAAATGCCCACTTTTCGAATTATTGTAGTATTGTAACATAGTTATGCCAGCATAACAGGCAGCGCGTAGACAGCCTTATTTGACTGTGTAATATTTAAAATGTCTTGCCTTGCTTCTTGATCCACATGATTTATAATATTCCTTACTGTTTCCTTATCGTCATGATGAATCGTCTGTCCCTTCTTACTTCCTGAAGACTGTGGAGGCAGAAGATATAATCCCAGTAGCTAATAGCTCACCAGTCATTGAATTGTGCATTGTTCTTGACAGAATAAAAATAGTAACGAAACAACAAAGCAGGACTACACAGAGATAAATAATTGCAAAATATAATGTACTGAAAAATTGTCGTAACTTCCTGTGGGACCAAACTGCTAAGGTCGTCGGTCCCTAGGCGTACACACTACTTAATCTAATTTAAACTAACCTACGCTAAGGACAACACACACACCCATGCCCCAGGGAGGACTTGAAACTCCGACGGGGGGAACCGCACGAACCGTGGCAAGGCGCCTGAGAGAGCACGGCTACCGCGCGCGGCTGTAATGTACTAATGAAAAAAGATCGAGACGTTAAATTGCAAAAAACGAAACACTACTCTATGGCAATAAGTGCAGTAGTAAGGCAATACTTTTCCGACGGCAAGCAGTACAACGGCCCATACGCGTGGTATCGAAGGAAGCGTATGGGAGGACTGCTTCTCCGTTCCCCCCCCTTACCTCTCCCGGCATGGCGAGCTGCGCAACGAACTGTGCCACAAGCGCAACGCCAAGCGACCAGGCGCAGACGCAAGTCCCGTCACCACAGCGTCGCGTTCCAGTTTATGCGGTCGCACTTGAACCTGTTACGTTACAATTATTGCGCGCTGCTCTGCGCCGCGCCGCGCCACGCGCTCTACACTGTATACGCGTCTCAATTTGCGCCCAGCGTCAAGGCGATACGATACGCCATACGACGCAGAAGCACTCGCATCCGAGGAGCGCATAGAAATATACTAGAAGCGACTTAATTGGTTCACACTTGGACGACAGCGATACAAAATCGTTTTACGAATCTCTATCGCATAGAAATCCTTGGGTAACAGAAGAGATATTGAATTTAATTGATGAAAGGAGAAAATATGAAAATGTAGTAAATGAAGCAGGCAAAAAGGAATATAAACGTCTCAAATGGTTCAAATGGCTCTGAGCACTATGGGACTTAACATCTACGGTCATCAGTCTCCTAGAACTTAGAACTACTTAAACCTAACTAACCTAAGGACATCACACAACACCCAGTCATCACGAGGCAGAGGGAAATCCCTGACCCCGCCGGGAATCGAACCCGGGAACCCGGGCGTGGTCTCAAAAATGAGATCGACAGGATGTGTAAATTGGCTAAGCAGGAATGGCTAGAGGACAAATGTAAGTATGTAGAGGCTTATCTCACTAGGGGCAAGACAGATACTGCCTACAGGAAAATTAAAGAGACCTTTGGAGAAAAGAGAACCACTTGCATGAATATCAAGAGCTCAGATGGAAACCCAGTTCTAAGCAAAGAAGGGAAAGCAGAACGATGGAAGGAGTATATAGAGGGTCTATACAAGGGCGATATTCTTGAGGACAATATTATAGAAATGGAAGAGAATGTAGATGAGGATGAAATGGGAGATATGATACTGCGTGAAGAGTTTGACAAGGCACTGAAAGACCTGAGTCGAAACATGGCCCCGGGAGTAGACAACATTTCATTAGAACTACTGACTGCCTTGGGAGAGCCAGTCCTGACAAAACTCTACCATCTGATGAGTAAGATGTATGAGAAAGGCGAAATACCCTCAGACTTCAAGAAGAATGTAATAATTCCAATCCCAAAGAAAGCAGGTGTTGACAGATGTGAAAATTACCGAACTATCAGTTTAATAACCCACTGCTGCAAAATACTAATACGAATTCAATACTGACGAATGGAAAAACTGGTAGAAGTCGACCTCGGGGAAGATCAGTTTGGATTCCGTAGAAATGTTGGAACACGTGAGGCAATACTGACCCTACGACTTTTCTTAGAAAACAGATTAAGGAAAGGCAAACCTACGTTTCTAGCATTTGTAGACTTAGAGAAAGCTTTTGAAAGTGTTGACTGGAATACTCTCTTTCAAATTCTAAAGGTGGCAGGGGTAAAATACAGGGAGCGAAAGGCTATTTACAATTTGTACAGAAACCAGATGGCAGTTATAAGAGTCGAAGGACATGAAAGGGAAGCAGTGGTTGGGAAGGGAGTGAGACAGGGTTGTGGCCTGTCCCCGATGTTATTCAATCTGTATATTGATCAAACAGTAAAGGAAACAAAAGAAAAATTCGGAGTAGGAATTAAAATCCATGGAGAAGAAATAAAAACTTTAAGGTTCGCCGATAACATTGTAATTCTGTCAGAGACAGCAAAGGACCTGGAAGAGCAGCTGAACGGAATGGACAGGGTCTTGAAAGGAGGATATAAGATGAACATCAACAAAAGCAAAACGAGGATAATGGAACGTAGTCGAATTAAGTCGGGTGATTCTGAGGGAATCACTAAAGGAGCAAAATAACTTATGATGGTCGAAGTAGAGCGGATATAAAATGTAGACTGGCAATGGCAAGGAAAGCGTTTCTGAAGAAGATATATTTGTTAACATCGAGTATAGATTTAAGTGTCAGGAAGTCGTTTCTGAAAGTATTTGTATGGAGTGTAGCCATGTATGGAAGTGAAACATGGACGATAAATAGCTTGGACAGGAAGAGAATAGAAGCTTTCGAAATGTGGTGCAACAGAAGAATGCTGAAGATTAGATGGGTAGATCATGTAACTAATGAGGAGGTATTGAATAGGATTGGGGAGAAGAAAAGTTCATGGCACAACTTGACTAGAAGGGATCGGTTGGCAGGAAATGTTCTGAGGCATCAAGGGATCACCAATTTAGTGTTGGAGGGCAGCGTGGAGGGTAAAAATCGCAGAGGGAGACCAAGAGATGAATACACTAAACAGATTCAGAAGGATGTAGGTTCCAGTAAGTACTGGGAGATGAAGAACCTTGCACAGGTTAGAGTAACTTGGAGAGCTGCATCGAACCAGTCTCTGAACTGAAGACCACAACATTTCCTGGAGCAACATTGAGTGCTGGTCGTATAGTGCGATACAAGGGGAGGGAAATTTCAGGTTATCCGGTAAGCCTGAAACAAAGTGTTTTATGTAGATAAAGCATAGCTACATCTGTACCTGTAGTTAGTTTCTTGGTAAAACTTTTACTTTTCGCGTAAAAAAATGAAAATTACTGTTTTGGGATTCACGCGTTTCTCCGCTATGCAGTCTCCCTGATTCGATTTTGAGGAATCCACTAGGTAAACAAAAAAAAAAAAATCCGTGTTTTATAACCAAATGTCACAGCTTGATAACGAACTGATTTTCTTTTCGTTATTACCCATAGTTATTGAGATACTTCAAAGCAAAGGACAACACTGCGTATCTTTTGAATAGTTTGCAGTGAAAAATGAAGTTCCTGGCCAGTTTACGTTTGGTGTGTTTTATGCCATACCGCGTACGAAATATAGCAAACACATAGAAACTGCTTTTAATTGTGTAAAGAGATTCATACCATTTTCCATTCTCGAGAAAATACGTGAGATACATTGGAGATTGTCCGTGACGAGGTTGGCATCTACGCATCACATGCACAGTTATTGCCGCCTGCTATGCGGAGTCGGAGCTGCCTCGTGTTTCTCTTCTTCATATGCTGCCGATACGATATGCTGCCGAAGCTGGAAACAAAAAGCTTAATGAAATGAAAAGACACCGGTTGTCTTCAGCTGATGATGCTGACCGTATGTTTTTTCAGCATATGCTCTCTGGCTTCAGGAAACTTTGTGATAGACGTAAAAGAGCTCTGAAAGCTAAATTCGTATTACTTCTGAATGAGCAACTGCGCGAAGCTGAGAAGGACACGTTGATATTTTACTTATCATCACAGGCTTCTTCCATTTCTTCAAACACATTCTCTACCCCTATACAGAGCTCACTATCCACTGCTACACCATCGATGGTGACTGATCCAAATCCAGCACCGTCTCTTCTCAATACTCAATACTTATCAAGATGAGTTATATACTACTTTGAGAAACTGAACAGTTGTACATATACTGTCCTAGCTTTCTTAATTTCCAAGCTTTATTTATATACGCCGTTGAGCCAAAACATTATGACCACCTGCTTAATAGCTTGTTTATCCGTCTTTGGAACGAAATACATAAATGATTCTGCGATGGCCAGTTTGTTAGTGGGTTTGTGGAGGTATGTGGCATTAGATGTCAATGCACAGGTCATGTAATTCGCGTAAATAACGGGTCCTTGATTTGCGTTTGCGATGATAGCGTCCAACAGCGACCCTCATGGGTTCCGAAGGAGTCATATCAGAAGAATTTGGCCGCCGAGATACCAACTTTTTTTTGAGTCATGAGTCCTCTTATGACTGATTTGATGAGGCTCGTCACGAATTCCTGTGCTGTGCCAACCTTTTCATCTCAAAGTAGCACTTGCAACCTACGTCCTCAGTTATTTCGTGGACGTATTCCAATCTCTGTCTTCCTCTACAGATTTTACCCTCTACAGCTCCCTCTAGTACTATGGAAGTTATTCCCTGACGTCTTAACATATGTCCTCTCATCCTATCCTTTCTCCTCATCAGTGTTTTCCACATATTCCTTTCCTCTCCGATTCTGCGCAGATCCTCCTCTTTCCTTACGGAAGCTGAATCTTTTTTTTTTTCCTTTTCTCCCAATTAACTTCAAAGTCTCTGATTGGTCAGATCTGTGTATGCAGAGCAAGGGACAGTCTTCCATCTTCTAATGCAGCGCTCCAACTCGTGATTGGCTTGTGCTAAAGTGGGAGTAGTCTAAGATGTAAATGTGCTTTGCTACCGAGCTGGCGAGGAAAGTGGAGAGAAAGAGAAGAGGGCACTCTTGTACTGGCACTTTGCTAGTAAAGAACTGCAGGTCTCTACCTAAACGGTGATACTTGTGTTCTTTGCTAGTGTGCCACTTAGAGCATGTGCCAGTCACCATCTGAACTGTCAGAGTTACTGCTTCTAGCTTCACGCACACAACGAGTGATGCGTGAGTGTACTTATTTGTTTTGTGTCGGCCATCTAAACATTTGAAATATTCTGTCACGCATAGTCGTGGAATGGAGTCAAATTGGTTTGGCAGGCCAGGAAACGGGTCCATCTGCACACTGGAATCCACCGGGGTTTCAGAGGCTCGTAGGGAAGTCCCTGCGCTCCGAATTAGCCGAACGCGAGACCGATACTTGCAGTTTTCGGGCGTGCGCCATTAATAACAGATTGCTGCCGTCCATGACTTCAGTCGCCAAACGCATCGTGGTGTGCCGCCCTGACCAGCAGGAGGGTAAAGTATTCGCTGCTATGGCATAGGGCTCCAATATATGCTTGTCAGCACTCTGTTCTTTGGAACCATATATTTCTTTATGGAATAGTAGAGTACAGATGCTCGATTGTGGCGTAGTTTTTGTGCTATACCCCGGATTCACGTGTATGAAGTCAGATAAAGCGCTTAGTGTTCTGGTTAGCGTCGTGTGTCGATCCCCAGTTGACCACTTGTCCATCATAGACCCCATATTAGTGAAAGCGTTTGTCAAATAAACATGTTTGTGTGACGTTTCTTTAGCGATTGTTTTTTGTCTTGTGATGTTAAGACTGAATAAATGTACTGTTATTTAGATCCCAACTCCTCCCTGTTGTTCTGGTTAACATTATCTTTGCCATTTTTATTAAAGTCCTGATTGCAAAAGAAAGTAGGAAGCTTGCAAACTGATAGAGCGATTTACCTGATCAATTTATTTGCTTCTTTTAAAATAGAATTAATAACAGGCGTGAGCGCAATAAAATATTTATTGGCAATGGTAACATGTTTCGGTCAAAATGTGGCCATCGTCAGACCATATTACACCATGAATGCAGGCGGTGGCGGTGAAAGGAGCAGGTATCGCGAATTCGCGAACGTAAGCTGCTGCTTTTGAGCAGTTGATGTTCGTGAATCCACGACACCTGGTCCGTCTACCGCCGCCGCCTGCCATCATGGTGTAATATGGTCTGAAGATATCCACATTTTGACCGAAACGTGTTACTGCTGCCAGTAAATATTTCACTGCAGTCAAGACTTTTTTAAATTCAGTTTTAAAGTATTTTATCGAGACTACTGATATTCTCCAGGAGAACTCTCAAAACTTACTTATTTGCTTGTTCTGTGCAAAGTTACTGCGTTTTCTTGTTTGCAGCTTAAGACGTGGTTACGAACTATTTTATATTCCTGGTATCTGCAAATGTTGAAAGGCATGATATTAGGCAGAATTCCACTAACAGCTGGTAAAATTGTTGTTTATTAAAACACAACCACTTTCGTAGCCTAAAATCGCATTATCAGGCGCATTAACGTTAAAAGATCATAGGAATATCCATTGCTCACAGTCAAAATTTACTGAATAATAAACAACAATTTTACCAGCGGAATTCTTCCTAACATTAAGAGATTGTATAGGAATGCTACAAGCCTGCATGCATACACAGCACACTGTAACTTTCTCTTGTTTTCGCGGCCTTTTAATTGCGTGACGAGGTCACTGCTATTCAGCCGGTGAATGATGTCTCACGCGACACGTCGGCCGCTTGTGGAAGGTCAAAATTGGCTCGGCAGTTCGGTTGCTTAGATTACACCTGTGAATATAGTTGCGTTAGAAAAAAACCTCGCGCAGTAATTCCTTATCCAAGAAACCACAATTACTTCTTGAGGGAGTACTGTACTATTAAATCATGCCCAGAATTCTCTCCAGCATTAAAGTACTATACTAACCGAAAGAACTCATCTGTTGGGCACGGGAAAAGTTGTATCCTTCTTTTTTGTCGCTTTAAATTCACGAGGCTCGTTCTAGCACACGATTATGTCCCAGTTAATCTATCACTCTGTGTGCGACATTTACCTGAAACAACAGGCTGTTATATAAGATTTTCATGTTACGAGACCGAGAGTGGAAAATGTACGATAGACTAAAACATACTGCGATGTCACAAAAATATATGTCACAAAAATCAAGGCGTTAATTTCAATACATTTAAAAAAATAACAGTAATGTCAAATTTACTCACGAGAAATTGAGTTAGAAAGGATTATAAATCTGGTGTTCTACAGCTTGTAGTTCTTAAGAATGTGACGTTAACTGTATACTGACGTAGCTGCCTATAAGAGTGTACTTTTTTTATTTGGTTACCGGACCAGCATCGCTCTCTTGCACATTTTCAATGGCGTCTTACATATGAAATATATGTATTTTTATATACTTTTAGCATATGTCGAAGACATTTCCTATTAATAGTAACGGAATTACCCAATTTATGGCAGTGGTAATCAGCAAATAAATTTTGACGTTATGCAATTGAATAATTACGTGACGGTTATCAGCTTAATGTAAAAAAAAGAGCAATATAAATAAGAGCTACAGAAAACGGGCCTTTGCCCGATGGTAGTGCGGTAACAAAAAGCAAAAGAAGTGAAAAGTACTGTCGACCAGTCTAACGGATTGGAAGTATAAGAAAAATAAGAAACAAAACCACTGCCCAGCGCGAGACAATGTCGCGCTGTGGCGTTGCTCGGCCGTGACACGGCAAGGAAAGCGCAAGGGGCTCGACAAAAATATGGAAACAGCACAAATCCAACACATTGATGTGCCTAATACGATGCAGGAGAATCGTTGGCATTCAAATCAGCTTCCAGTCATCTGTATGTTTTTCAAGGGAATCTTACACTATTTCTCCTCCAAAATAGTCTAGGAAACTACACACATAAAAAAAAGTTTTGCATCACTTCGGTTCTGAGAGTTTCGGAACCTGTGCAGAATATTGGAATAGAGATCAACATAAACATCATTTTCGCCCTTTTTATTGCTTATGAAAACCACACATTGCATGTTGTATCACCATACAACGAGACAATCGGAGGTGGTAGTCCAGATTGTTGTACACACCAGTACTTCTAATACCCAGTAGCACGTCCTCTTGCATTGATGCATGCCTTTATTCGTCGTGACATACTATCCACAAGTTCATCAAGGCACTGTTGGTCGGGATTGTCACACTCCTCAACGGCGATTCGGCGTAGATACCTCAGAGTGGTTGGTGGGTCACGTCGTCCATAAACAGCCCTTTTCAATCTATCCCAGACATGTTCGATAGGTGTGGTGTGCGTACTGTAAGATCTTCGGTACACACACTATCAGATTATTTGACTTGTCGCTCTAACGAAGTAGGCGAGTGTCAGCAATATGTCTCGTGGTCTTATCGTGGCGTGTTTATCTTCTGCCGTTAGGTCAGACGATAGAAATGCCACTTGCACGCTTAGAGTAGCAGATTGACGGTGACCAACTTTAAACAGAACTTTATTAATTTTCACACACATTTATTAAAATAATAATAATCATAAACCTTACTTAACTTGATTCTGGACAATCTGAAGTTCCTTTGGTCTTGGTACGTTAATCTTATTCTCACATATCTCTGATACTTGACAAAGTGTCTATACATTTATCTTCATGGCTATGTACAGGAATATGATAATCTTATTAGGTGCAGACTGAAACTTGACTATAGACTAGTACAGACAAATGCAGACTGACTAATCGGAGGTCGGTATACTCGTTGTAATACCTCGCGCGTTCAGGTATCACTGCGCGAGTGTGATCCGCGAGGAGAAAAGGTTCTACGTTAGCAGCAATCTCATTGGCTGCGTTACATATTAATATGCGGATCGGCGGAAGCAGAATTTGGTCCGTCTCTAAGACAACGCCATCTCGTAGTGTGGAGATGGGCGAGCGCTGCACCTGCGCTGTCGTGCTTAGCGGGGCGCGCTCTATTGGGAAAGTTGTGTACGCGCTGACTACGCGGAACTATGTACACAACAATGGGGTTCATGTATGGAGAACATGCTGGCCACTCTAGTCGAGCGATGTCGTTATTCTGAAGGAAGTCATTCACAAGAAGTGCACAATGCGGGCGCGAACTGTCGTCCATGAAGACGAATGCCTCGACGATATGCTGCCGATATGGTTGCACTATCGGTGGGAGGATGGCATTCACGTATCGTACAGCCATTACGGCGCCTTACATGACCACCAGCGTCATACGTCGGCCCTACATAATGCCGCCCAACAGCAGGGACCTCCATCTTGCTACACTCGCTGGACAGTGTGTTTAAGGCGTTCAGCCTGATAGGGTTGCCTCCAAACACGACTCCGACGATTGTCTGGTTGAAGGAATATGCGACACTCATCGGTTAAGAGAACGTGTGCCAATCTTGAGCAATCGATTCGGGATGTTGTTGGGCCCATCTGTACCGCACTGCGTGGTGCCGTGGTTGAAAAGAGGACCTCGCCATGGACGTCGGGAGTGAAGTTGCGCATCATGTAGCCTATTTCACACAGTTTGTGTCGTAACACGAAGTCCTGTGGCTGCACGAAAAGCATTATCCAACATGCTGGCGCTGCTGTCAGAATTCCTCCGAGCCATAATCCGTAGGTAGCGGTAATCCACTGCAGTAGTAGCCCTTGGGCAGCCTGAGCGAGTCATGTCATCGACAGTTCCTGTCTCTCTGTATCTCCTCCATATCTGAACAACATCGCTTTGATTTACTCCGAGATGCCTGGACACTTTCCTTGTTGAGAGCCCTTCCTTGCACAAAGTAACAATGTGGACGCAATCGAATTGCAGTATTGACCGTCTAGGCATGGTTGAACTACAGACTACACGAGCCGTATACCTCTTTCCTGGTGGAATGACTGGAACTGATCAGCTGTCGGAACCCCTCGGTCTAAAAGGCGCTGCTCATGTATGGTTGCTTACATCTTTGGGCAGGTTTAGTGACATCTATGAACAGTCAGAGGGGCTATGTCTGTGCTACAATATCCAAAGCCAACGTCTATCTTCAGGAGGTCTGGGAACCAGGGTGATGCAAAACTTTTTTTGATGTGTGTGTGATGGAAGTGGACAGGGATCAGGCGCCCCTCTCTCCAAAGTAAACCTCAAGGCTCAGTAGCCGCACAGGGTATCCGCGCGGTCTCAGGCGCCTTGCCACGGTTCGCGCGGCTCCCCCCGTCGGAGGCTCCAGTCCTCCCTCGGGCATGGGTGTGTGTGATGTCCTTAACCTAAGTTACTAAGTTAGTTCTATTTAGATTAAGTAGTATGTAAGCCTAGGGACTGATGGCATCAGCAGTTTGGTCCCACAGGAACTTACCACACGTTTTCAAATGCTCAGTTTACTGATATCTGGTGACGATGGTGGCCAGGGGAGATGGAACAATTCATCCCCGTGCTCACAAAACCAGTCGTGGTCGGTGCGAGATGTTATCTTGGAACAGAGCGTCACCATTGGGGAGCAAATACCGTATTATGGCACCGGTCTGACAAGCCAAAATGGTCACATAACCCTTGTCAGTAATGTGACATTGCAGAGTAACCATGGGGCCCATGGAATGCCACGATACGGCTGCCCAAATTGGTTAGCCCAATTGTTCAGCCAAAATGGTCACATAACCCTTGTCAGTAATGTGACATTGCAGAGTAACCATGGAGCCCATGGAATGCCACTATACAGCTGCCCAAATTGACACCGAACTCTAGGCATGTTTCATTTTTGGGACTTAAACCCAACCGGAAGTTGGAAACAGAGTAAAACAAGGCTCATCCGACCGAGCAGTGTCAGCAGTGCGCAAGTAGCAGCATTACTGCATTTACTAGGCAATCTTGTAATTTAATAACCGTTTAAATTTTGTTGATTTGTTTGCGCTCTCTGTAGATTAGTTCAGACGTTCTTTGCAAAACAGTTTTGAGCATGGATAGGGACTGCAACTGCTGTGTTCGGATGCAGGCTGAGTTGGCATCCCTTCGCTCCCAGCTTCAGGCAGTGTTGGCTTCGGTCACACAGCTTGAGGCTGTTGCCAATGGGCGTCACTGTGGGGGTCCAGATGGGGGTTTGTCGGGGACGGCCAACTCGTCCCACGCATCCCCTGATCGGACTACGACTGTGGTTGCCCGGGATACTGCCCGCATTGAGGCTGATCCCTCACCTGTGGTAGAGTGGGAGGTCGTCTCAAGGTGTGGCAGGGGGCGAAAGACATTCCGGAGGGCTGAACGGAAGGCCTCTCCAGTTTGTCTGACGAATCGGTTTCAGGCTCTGTCTCAGGCTGATACTGATCTTCGGCCTGACATGGCTGCTTGTCCTGTTCCAGAGGTTGCCCCTCAGTCTGCAAGATCCGGGCAGTCGCAGAGGGTGGGCTTACTGGTAGTTGGGAGCTCCAACGTCAGGCGCGTAATGGGGCCCCTTAGGGAAATGGCAGCAAGAGAGGGGAAGAAAACCAATGTGCACTCCGTGTGCATACCGGGGGGAGTCATTCCAGATGTGGAAAGGGTCCTTCCGGATGCCATGAAGGGTACAGGGTGCACCCATCTGCAGGTGGTCGCTCATGTCGGCACCAATGATGTGTGTCGCTATGGATCGGAGGAAATCCTCTCTGGCTTCCGGCGGCTATCTGATTTGGTGAAGACTGCCAGTCCCGCTAGCGGGATGAAAGCAGAGCTCACCATCTGCAGCATCGTTGACAGGACTGACTGCGGACCTTTGGTACAGAGCCGAGTGGAGGGTCTGAATCAGAGGCTGAGACGGTTCTGCGACCGTGTGGGCTGCAGATTCCTCGACTTGCGCCATAGGGTGGTGGGGTTTCGGGTTCCGCTGGATAGGTCAGGAGTCCACTACACGCAACAAGCGGCTACACGGGTAGCAGGGGTTGTGTGGCGTGGGCTGGGCGGTTTTTTAGGTTAGATGGCCTTGGGCAAGTACAGAAAGGGCAACAGCCTCAACGGGTGCGGGGAAAAGTCAGGACATGCGGGGACCAAGCAGCAATCGGTATTGTAATTGTCAACTGTCGAAGCTGCGTTGGTAAAGTACCAGAACTTCAAGCGCTGATAGAAAGCACCGAAGCTGAAATCGTTATAGGTACAGAAAGCTGGCTTAAGCCAGAGATAAATTCTGCCGAAATATTTAGAAAGGTACAGACGGTGTTTAGAAAGGATAGATTGCATGCAACCGGTGGTGGAGTGTTCGTCGCTGTTAGTAGTAGTTTATCCTGTAGTGAAGTAGAAGTGGATAGTTCCTGTGAATTATTATGGGTGGAGGTTACACTCAACAACCGAACTAGGTTAATAATTGGCTCCTTTTACCGACCTCCCGACTCAGCAGCATTAGTGGCAGAACAACTGAGAGAAAATTTGGAATACATTTCACATAAATTTTCTCAGCATGTTATAGTCTTAGGTGGAGATTTCAATTTACCAGATATAGACTGGGACACTCAGATGTTTAGGACGGGTGGTAGGGACAGTGCATCGAGTGACATTATACTGAGTGCACTATCCGAAAATTACCTCGAGCAATTAAACAGAGAACCGACTCGTGGAGATAACATCTTGGACCTACTGATAACAAACAGACCCGAACTTTTCGACTCTGTATGTACAGAACAGGGAATCAGTGATCATAAGGCCGTTGCAGCATCCCTGAATATGGAAGTTAATAGGAATATAAAAAAAGGGAGGAAGGTTTATCTGTTTAGCAAGAGTAATAGAAGGCAGATTTCAGACTACCTAACAGATCAAAACGAAAACTTCTGTTCCGACTCTGACAATGTTGAGTGTTTATGGAAAAAGTTCAAGGCAATCGTAAAATGCGTTTTACACAGGTACGTGCCGAGTAAAACTGTGAGGGACGGGAAAAACCCACCGTGGTACAACAACAAAGTTAGGAAACTACTGCGAAAGCAAAGAGAGCTCCACTCCAAGTTTAAACGCAGCCAAAACCTCTCAGACAAACAGAAGCTAAACGATGTCAAAGTTAGCGTAAGGAGGGCTATGCGTGAAGCATTCAGTGAATTCGAAAGTAAAATTCTATGTACCGACTTGACAGAAAATCCTAGGAAGTTCTGGTCTTACGTTAAATCAGTAAGTGGCTCGAAACAGCATATCCAGACACTACGGGATGATGATGGCATTGAAACAGAGGATGACACGCGTAAAGCTGAAATACTAAACACCTTTTTCCAAAGCTGTTTCACAGAGGAAGACCGCACTGCAGTTCCTTCTCTAAATCCTCGCGCAAACGAAAAAATGGCTGACATCGAAATAAGTGTCCTAGGAATAGAAAAGCAACTGGGATCACTCAATAGAGGAAAGTCCACTGGACCTGACGGGATACCAATTCGATTCTACACAGAGTACGCGAAAGAACTTGCCCCCCTTCTAACAGCCGTGTACCGCAAGTCTCTAGAGGAACGGAGGGTTCCAAATGATTGGAAAAGAGTACAGGTAGTTCCAGTTTTCAAGAAGGGTCGTCGAGCAGATGCGCAAAACTATTAAATATTAGATACAGGCTCCCAGGCAGATACCATTTTCCTTGACTTCCCACTGTCGCCTGATAAACAAAGCAAGAGCCTACGGAATATCAGACCAGGTGTGTGGCTGGATTGAAGAGTTTTTAGCAAACAGAACACAGCATGTTGTTCTCAATGGAGAGACGTCTACAGACGTTAAAGAAACTTCTGGCGTGCCACAGGAGAGTGTTATGGGACCACTGCTTTTCACAATATATATAAATGACCTAGTAGATAGTGTCGGAAGTTCCATGCGGCTTTTCGCGGATGATGCTGTAGTATACAGAGAAGTTGCAGCATTAGAAAATTGTAGCGAAATGCAGGAAGATCTGCAGCGGATAGGCACTTGGTGCAGGGAGTGGCAACTGACCCTTAACATAGACAAATGTAATGTATTGCGAATACACAGAAAGAAGGATCCTTTATTGTATGATTCTATGATAGCGGAACAAACACTGGCAGCAGTTACTTCTGTAAAATATCTGGGAGTATGCGTGCGGAACGATTTGAAGTGGAATGATCATATAAAATTAATTGTTGGTAAGGCGGGTACCAGGTTGAGATTCATTGGGAGAGTGCTTAGAAAATGTAGTCCATCAACAAAGGAGGTGGCTTACAAAACACTCGTTCGACCTATACTTGAGTATTGCTCATCAGTGTGGGATCCGTACCAGATCGGGTTGACGGAGGAGATAGAGAAGATCCAAAGAAGAGCGGCGCGTTTCGTCACAGGGTTATTTGGTAACCGTGATAGCGTTACGGAGATGTTTAATAAACTCAAGTGGCAGACTCTGCAAGAGAGGCGCTCTGCATCGCGGTGTAGCTTGCTCGCCAGGTTTCGAGAGGGTGCGTTTCTGGATGAGGTATCGAATATATTGCTTCCCCCTACTTATACCTCCCGAGGAGATCACGAATGTAAAATTAGAGAGATTAGAGCGCGCACGGAGGCTTTCAGACAGTCGTTCTTCCCGCGAACCATACGCGACTGGAACAGGAAAGGGAGGTAATGACAGTGGCACGTAAAGTGCCCTCCGCCACACACCGTTGGGTGGCTTGCGGAGTATAAATGTAGATGAATGTAGATGTAGAATGACTTTCCACTGCTCCATAGTCCAGGTTTTATGGCTTCGGTATCGCGTTTCCCTGTTATGGGCACTTGCGTCACTGATGTGTAGGTTTGGAATAACAGCTTCTTCAGATCCCTTCGCGTCGTTTTGGTGCTCACAGGGCTCGTGAGTGCGACATTCAGTTCTGCACCTATCGTCCTCTTATTCTCGTCACAATCCTCTTCAATGACTGTCTGTCACGATCACTCAATACACAGTTCCGTCCGCGTTATGGCGTAGTGGATGATTTTTCCGCTTTCTGTGTATGCGGATGCCTCTCGAAACATCGAACACTTCGTCTACCCACCATACGAGCACCAACAATCTGCTCATTTCGAATTCATTTGGCTCCAGCATAACGCTCTCAGAGCTACACAGAACACTTTTCTGATCATGACTAACTCTTGCAACGTATTCAAGAGATTGCACAGGGGTCGTTCGTGGTTAAATACAACAGTGCAACGTATTCAAGAGATTGCACAGGGGTCGTTCGTGGTTAAATACAACAGTGCAACCTGCAGACTCGGCTAGTATCTTCACTTGTGATCAAACATGCAGTACTCGTACTCTTTCCGTATCTCTGACTAAACCTGTGTATAAGCGGAGCAGAGACCAATAGGAAATCACTCTACGACGATACGGGCCGCAAATGGAAAAATCCATTGACATAAGCGACTTCGACAAAGGAGAGAGTCTTATGACCCGGCATCTGGGAATGGGCATCTCGGAAACGGTGAAACTTGTCGGCTGATTTTACTGGAATGGAAAAACTGGTAGCAGCCAACTCTAGTAGGACCGTTTTAGATTCCGGTGAAATACAGAAACTTGCAAGGCAATACTGACCATTCGACGTATCTTACAAATAAACCTGCCCAACGAAGCTTCGATTTTAATCGGATTTGTATATATTGTAGTATAGAGCAAAGTAAGAGACACATTTTTTATACGCGCCATGCTCGTTAAGGGGCTGACACAGCCACCTGAAAAAAACTTAGTTCCTGCATTTAACTAATAGCAAGAAGTATAGCGTCGTTAATACCAAATTCAGTCATGTATGATGAACTAGTATTGTAATTGTTCGATGCGCATGTTGCGCAAAATCAGAGTGCATTCAGTATTTTTTTGACCCGAACAATTCTGTGCTTCCTCATTATTGTACAGATTTACAATACTGTTATAGCAATAAAGTACAGACAGTCTCAAATATAACACAATTAAATCCGAAAAAATTACAACCTGAATACAAAAAAATACACCAAATGTAAAAAGAATAAAAGAAATACAACTCAAGATATTTTATATTTCGTAAAACTAAAAGAAAATATAGTAATGGAACAACATATGTGGAATAAGCGTTTAGACTGTATCTATCTGTGAAAGACTTATTAAACAACCCACATGACAATGGCACTAAAGCGGACACATATCGGGCCCGCGTGCAGCAATACAGAGAAATGCGCCTTTGGGATACCACTTCATCATACACGATTGAATTTAGGATTAACGATCCTATACGTTTTGCTAGTAGTCAAATGTCGAAATGAAAAGCAATGTAGCGGGTGGGGGGACTTTTTCGACAAATCGAGGTACACCGTTGTAATATACATTATGAACAATAGAACTTTTATTTGAAGCTTTTTGTATCTGTTACTGTTTCACCTGTATTCATGAAGAGATATTACACTCAATTTTTTTCAGGTGGTGTTTCACCCCTATAACGGCCTTATAGGCACGTATAAAAAAATGTGTCTCTTACTTTGTTCTACATTATAAAATATTCAATGACGATCAGAACCGAAATGTATCGCTTGGGTAGGTTACCTGTTAGAAGAGAAGTTAAAGAAGGCAAACCTACGTTTATATCACTCAGGAAACGAAAGGTTATTTACAAGTTGTACAGAAACCAAATTGTAGTTGAAAGAGCCGCAGTACTTGAAAGAGAATCCATAGTTGAGAATGGAGTGAGACAGCCTGCCCTGATATTATTGAGTCTGTACATTACACATGAAAGCAAAGACATTTGGAAAGGGAATTAAAGTTCAGGAAGAAGAAATAACTTCACAGTTTGGCGATACAGTTATAATAAAATTCTGCCACAGAAGGTTAAGTTCTTGGAAGTGCAGTTCAACAGACTGGATAGCGTCTTCAAAACAAGTTATAAAGTAAAGATCAAGGAAAATAAAACAAAGGTAAAGGAATGTAATCCAATTACACTGTGTGATCAAAAGTATCCGGGCCCCCCCACCCCCATATTAGGTGCATTGTGCTGCCACCTACTGCTAGGTACTCCATATCAGCGGCCTCGGTAATCATTAGAAGTCGCGAGAGAGCAGAATGGGGGCTCCACAGAACTTACGGACTTCGAATGTGGTCAGGTAATTGGGTGTCACTTGTGTCATACGTCTGTACTCGAGATTTCCACACTCGTAAACATCCCTAGCTCCACTGTTTCCGATGTGATGGTGAAGTGGAAACGCGAACGGATAGGTACAGCACAAAAGCGTACAGACCGACCTCGTCTGTTGACTGGCAGAGACCGCCGACAGTTGAAGAGGGTCGTATGTATGTATGTATTGAAGTGGGACCTAGAAACGACAGAGAGACTTTGTCCCCGCCATAGCCCTCAGTGGTACACAAACCCACAACAGGCTACAGCAGTCCACTCACCCCGCCGCCGCCCCACACCGAATCTAGAGTTATTGCGCAGTTCGGCCCCTAGTGGACCCCCCGGGAACGTCTCATTCCAGACGAGTGTAACCCCAATGTTTGCGTGGTAGAGTAATTATGGAGTACTCGTGCGTAGTGTTCGCGCAGCAATCGGCGACATAGTGTAACTGAGGCGGAATAAGGGGAACCAGCCCGCATTTGCCGAGGCAGATGAAAACCGCCTTAAAAACAATCCACAGGCTGGCCAGCACACCGGACCTCGACACTAATCAGCCGGGCGGATTCGTGCTGGGGACCGGCAGGCCTTCCCGCTCGGGAAGCAGCGCGTTAGACTGCACGGCTAGCCGGGCGGGCTGAAGAGGGTCGTAATGTGTAATACGCAGACACCTATCCAGACCATCACACAGGAATTCCAAACTTCATCAGGATCCACTGCAAATACTACGACAGTTAGGTGGCAGGTGAGGAAACTTGGATTTCATGGCCAAGCGGCTGCTCTTAAGCCACATATCACGCCGGTAAATGCCAAACGACGCGTCGCTAGGTGTAAGGACCGCAAACACTGGACGTTTGAACAGTGGAAAAACGTTGTGTGGAGAGACGAATCACGGTACACAATGTAGCGATCCAATGGCAGGGTGTGGGTATGGCGAATGCCCGATGAAAGTCATGTGCCAGCGTGTGTAGTGCCATCAGTAAACTTCGGAGGCGGTGTTGTTATGGTGCGGTCGTGTTTTTCATGGAGAGTTGTTGTTTTGCGTGGCACTATCACAGCGCAGGCCTACATTGATGTTTTAAGCACCTTCTTGCTTCCAACTGTTGAAGAGCAACTCGGGGATGGCTATTGTATCTTTCAACACGATCGAGCACCTGTTCATAATGCACGACCTGTGGCGGAGTGGTTACACGACAATAACATCTCTGTAATGGACTGGCTTGCACAGAGTCGTGGCCTGAATCATATAGAACACCTTTGGGATGTTTTGAACGCCGACTTCGAGCCATGCCTCACCGACTGACATTGATAGCTCTCCTCAGTGCGGCACTCCGTGAAGAATGGGCTGCCATTCTCCAAGAAATCTTCCAGCACGTGATTGAACGTATGCCTGCGAGAGTGGAAGCTGCCATCAAGACTAAGGCGGAGCCAACACCATAGTGAATTCAAGAATTACCGATGGAGGGCGCCACGAACTTGTAAGTCATTTTCAGCCAGGTGTCCGGATACTTTTGATCACATAGTGTAATGCAGTGTAGCGTAGATAATAAAATACTAAAAGTCCTAGACAAGTTTTGTTATTTGGCCGTAGTAGAGAGGACATAAAATACAGACAAGCCTTACCCCACTATAAAATGCCAAGCTGTACATTCATTTCCCAAAAAATTGTTACTGACATTTATGACAGAATTAATGAAAAAATCGAAAGAAACATTTTTGGTGTTCTCGTGGTTTCTGTAACTTCTGTTAAGGAACCTTTTTGCATAACAATGCCAGCTTCTTTAGTTTGACAGCTCATTGGTTGTCTCCTGAATCCCAACTGGAACAGGATTTCTGGCTATGAAGCTTTCTCTAGGTGCTTACACCGTGGAAAATCTAGCTAGGAGGCTTAATGCTATCACAAATCTCTGGGACCGTGACCAGAGCAAAATACATTTACACATTCATGACAGTGACGCTAACACTGTGAAACATGTTCGAATGTCTATGATTCTACCAGATTTTTCGTCCATTAGCTTTACAGAGTTGTAACTGAGTCATTGACGGTTTAGCCTGAAGTGACAGGAATGAGGGCTACCGGTAGACGGCTCATAAAACACTTCAGTAATTCGAGTATTGGCCATTAAAATTTACCGGAGCGTTGGTTGGTGCAACATATCAGCACTAGGTGGAATTCCACCTCCTTTCTTGTGGAGCACATGTTGAACCAAAAACAAATTGTGTCGCTGTATGTGGTTGATCAAGATAGGCTTACTAATTTGACGTCTAATCAGTGGTGTTTGATGAAGAAGTACGTTAAGCTTTTAAAGACCTTTGAAGAAGCAACAAAAATAAGTTCTGGTCTCTCTTGCGTGTCCAAAGTAAAGCATTAAATAAGTGTCTGCACCATGCAAAAGAATTACAGGACCATTTCTTTTTTTAAAGAAGAAAAGAATAAACCGCCATTTGCCTGTATAAAAGGTGTACCGTTGTGAAATGAGCGTTTTTCTGTGAAAATGGAACACCAATATTGAATTGAAAAGTAAAAACATTTTATTCAAAGTACTGACCATTGCTTTCTATACATCTTGACCACCTTTCTGGCAATTTGTGGACACCACGCGAATAGAAATGTTCGTCTTTTGAAGCAAACCAATCAGACACCCAATTTTCGACTTCTTCTTAGGAATCGAAGTGTTCCTCAGCCAATGCGTGTCCCATTGATGAAAACAAATGGTAGTCGGAAGGGGCCAAGTCTGGTGAATACGCCGGGTGGGGTAGCAGCCACCAGCCAAGTATTTTGATTGTATCCTGAACCAGTTTTGCTTTGTGTGCAGGTGCATTATCGTGTAAAAAAATTACTTTGCCATGTCTTCTGGCCCATTCTGGTCTTTTTTCGATCAATGCATAGTTCAAATTGATCATTTGTTGTCTGTAGCGATTAGTATTCACAGTTTCACCGGGTTTTAGAAGCTCATGATACACCACACCTTTCTGATCCCACCAAACACAGAGCATTGTCTTCTTGCCGAATCGATCTGGTTTTGCAGTCGATGTTGATGGTTGTCCCGGATTAACCCATGATTTTTCCCGTTTAGGATTATTAAAATAAATCCATTTTTCATCGCCAGTAACAATCCGATGCAAAATTGATTTTCTTTCATGTCTCTGAAGCAAAATTTGACAATTGGTTTTTCGGTTTTCCATCTGTCTTTCATTCATGTGGCACCCGTTTTCCACACTTTTGGATCTTTCCCATAGCTTTCAAATGGTCAGAAATTGTTTGTTGTGCAGCATTTAGCATTGCTGCCATTTGCTTCTGACTCAAAGTGTCATCCTCATCCAATATTGCTTGCAATTCTGCGTCTTCGAACTTTTTTGGTGGTTTTCCACGTTCTTCATTTCTTACATCAAAATCATTATATCTGAACCGTTGAAACCATGTTTTGCATGTTGCTTCTGATAGAGCATGGTCACCATATGCCTCGACAAGCATTCGATGCGACTGTGCAGCACTTTTTTTTTCAAATGAAAACAAAAAAATAATGCTTTCCGCAAATTATCACTTTCTGGTACAAAATTCGACATTGTTAACACGATGAAAACGTATGATGATGTTTGTTCCGTGACTTGATGTATACTAAATATCTTTGGCAGATGTCATGCCAACCAAACAAAAAAAAAATTAAAGCTCGTTGACAACAAATGTTCCCTATCGACACATTTGGTTCAATTGGCTCTGAGCACTATGGGACTTAACATCTGTGGTCATCAGTCCCCTAGAACTTAGAACTACTTAAACCTAACTAACCTAAGGACATCACACACATCCATGCCTGAGGCAGGATTCGAACCTGCGACCGTAGCAGTCACGCGGTTCCGGACTGAGCGCCGAGAACCGCTAGACCACCGCGGCCGGCGACACATTTGTATCTTGACGCTCATTGCATACCGGTACACCTGGTATTACTGTATTTGTCTTCGGTACTATCTAGATTTCGGCTTTTATGCCATTATCGAGTACAATGCTAAAAAATTTCTTAGACCATTAAACACTTCATATCTGTTAAGGCGGTCCAAAACAGGTAAAAAAACTCACACAGTCAAATGGCGATTTATTCTTTCAAAAAATGTTGCATGACTGTGGCTCAGCACCCTCGAAAACTTTTTAATTAAAGGACCACTTTTTCGTAACCCCGTAACTGCGTGCCATTGCGACGTATAAGTTTGAAGTTTGGCTCAAAGATGCCTACAACGTTCCTCTGTAATGGTGCAAAAGCGTAGCTTAGTGCGATATCACTGCCAGAACCGACGACGCTTCAGGCAGCAAGGTGTCGACACGTGCGGAAAAAAACGCCGGAGCTCAGCAGTTGATGTGGCGTGTGAGTAAAGATGTCACACTGGCACCAAATTTCACCACAATTCTGTCCGACGCCCCTTCTTACCAAACATTTTACCCCTTCTTGTGACACCTCTGTGATGGAGGTCAGAACGGCGAAACCCAACGTTGAAATCACCCGGTTTTCTTATTCGTTGCCGACGAAAAGATTTCAGGCATTCCGTCGCTCAGAATCGACACAAAAAGACCTAATAGATTGCTATTAATGGTGTTAACCCAACCTTCTCTTGCCTTGGGATGTTGATTCCCGCACATTTAGCAGTCGAAAACAGTTCTCATTGCTATGAGCCACAGTACTATGTTTTTCACAGCCTTTGACGCTCCTGGCACTCCCGAACGTTTCAATCCCTCTTTAAGGACATTGTGGGGCTGCATCCCCACTCAACTTGATCGCACCCCTTCGGAGTGGAGCGCGACTGCAATTTTTGCTCTTGTGTACAGGTTGGGACCACTAGGAACCGTTCAAAACCATTCGACGAAATCTGAAGGTGATCCGAGGCAGTACAGGGTACTTACGCTTTCTCAGCCTTCCTGTTTCACGTCCTCCTGCGACGCTTACACACGCGTGAATAAAACGGGAGAGAATTTTAAACATGTACCTTTACAGAGAAAACATGTGAAGTAGGCGGCCAGGGTGGCCGAGCGGTTCTAGGCGCTACAGTCTGGAACCGCGCGACCGCTACGGTCGCAGGTTCGAATCCTGCCTCGGGCATGGATGTGTGTGATGTCCTTCGGTTAGTTAGGTTTAAGTAGTTCCAAGTTCTAGGGGACTGATGACCTCAGAAGATAAGTCCCATAGTGCTCAGAGCCATTTGAACCAACCATGTGAAGTAGCCCTAGGCGCCTGCAGGCAGCAACTGGCATATGAGGGCTGTCAAGTGGTTTCTGCTGTCCACTGTCAAAGGTCAATTTTAGCGCAATATTCAAGTAAGAAATCTAAGCATAAGACTGCGCAGTAACGATCGCATTATATACCGCATGTTCGTGAAAAGCAGGTCCGGCGCGCATTTGCTCTGCGCTGAACCCAGGACTATTGGAGTCTCATGGCGTGCTGAACGAGAACGCCCTATAGGTCAGTGGTCGTCGAACTTCCGCCCGCGGACCACATGCGGTCCTAATAAAGTGTTCGTGTCCGCCTCCGGCAGCTGACTGGTCAGCGCGACAGAATGTCAATCCCAAGGGCCCGGGTCGGAGATTTTTCTCCACTCAGGGACTGGATGTGGCGTTGTGTCCGCAGCTCGTGGTCGTGCGGTAGCGTTCTCGCTTCCCACGCCCGGGTTCGATTCCCGGCGGGGTCAGGGATTTTCTCTGCCTCGTGATGACTCGGTGTTGTGTGATGTCCTTAGGTTAGTTAGGCTTAAGTAGTTCTAAGTTCTAGGGGACTGATGACCATAGATGTTAAGTCCCATAGTTGGCTCTGAGCACTATGGGACTCAACTGCTGAGGTCATTAGTCCCCTAGAACTTAGAACTAGTTAAACCTAACTAACCTAAGGACATCACAAACATCCATGCCCGAGGCAGGATTCGAACCTGCGACCGTAGCGGTCTTGCGGTTCCAGACTGCAGCGCCTTTAACCGCACGGCCACTTCGGCCGGCTAAGTCCCATAGTGCTCAGAGCCATTTTTTTTGTGGCGTTGTCCTAATCCTCATCATTTCATTCCCATCGCCGCGCAAGTCGCCGCAGTGGCGTCAAATCGAAAGACTTACACACGGCGAACGGTCTCCCCGACGGGAGGCCCTAGTCACACGACATTTATTTTAACTGTTCATGCGGCCCCCGGTGTCGTATTTTATAATGACATGCTTCTAATAACTAAGAGCATATTTTTCTTGCTCAGTAACAAACAAAAACATTTTCAGAGACGGTAATATTATAAGATGTGCTTCAGTTTAATTGACGTTGGTGAATTCGGCCGTGAGTTAAGTAAAGTAAGGCGCTTACGTCATGAACAGAGTGGTATGTAGCGCGACAACTGCGGGATTAACAGAAATGAGAGGGGGCATGTTTTGATGTTTGTCTTCCAATGCTGGCAACTCACGAGCGTGCGCAACTAGCACCGATCAGCTGCTACGGTATTAGTGTCAAGCGGAAGTAACATGCATTCGCGAGTGTGCATTACAGAGACAGTCATCTTAAAATGTGGCACATGTTTGTAGCAAGTAATCTGAAAACAAATTAAGACTGATGAGCCGGCCGCGGTGGGCGAGCGGTTCTAGGCGCTTCAGTCCGGACCCGCGCGACTGCTACGGTCGCAAGTTCGAATCCTGCCTCGGGCATGGCTGTGTGTGATGTCCTTAGGTTAGTTAGGTTTAAGTATTTCTAAGTTCTAGGGGACTGATGACCTCAGATGTTAAGTCCCATAGTGCTCAGAGCCATTTGAACCATAAGACTGTTGAAATATAGTGCAATAAGTAAAAGGGAAATGACACTCACAACATTTACTTAACATCTGTGTTTATGTCCCATATTGCAATTACTCATATTAATTAATCTAACATACCAATTTATCTTGGTTACTAGATAATAGTAAGATCGGTAGGGGAAAGTTTGGTAAAGTGGCCAGGATAGGGAAAGTAGCCATTGCATTTTTGTTTTTGCCCTGAACAGGGCTGCTGCCTGCCGAGAAGTGTCAGACTAGTTCTAATAGGCCCTATACGTAATATACATCGCCATTTTTGTCAGTGAGATTGCCGGAGGAATCTTGTTCCGTAAATTTTTATTAAAACCTTTTTTGATTTTGAGTCGGCTAATGTAAGATAAATCTCTTATTGTATTTTTTTACCTCAATTGTGTGAACAGCAATGATTTTTTACACTATCAATGTTTAAACAACGTCCTTTGGTCTATAAATGTAGTTCATTGTTATTTATTTCAGTTTAATATCTCGTCTGTGAATCACTAATACCTACATAGGATCTGTATTTCTTGATGCAATAATTCACCAACAGCCGTATGCATTGTAGAGATTTATTTTATGAACTTCTTAGGTGCCACCAGTTTCGGCATTACATTGATACCATCTTCAGGCCACACACGTCATAGTCGTAAAATCGCTATACACGGAAGGAGCCATATAACTGGATCCGTGAATCAAATCGTTATGCAACAGCTCTTGGTGGCCAGGCGACACATACTGAGATGACATCAATGTAATGCCGAAACGGGAAGCACCTGAGAAGTTCATAAAATAAATCTCTACAATACATACCGCTGTTAGTAAATTAGTGCATCAGGAAATACATGCCAGCCGTTGTCCCACGGTCCATAATGGATCAACGAAGATTACATAGGATCTGATCGGAAAAAGGGGCCACTCTACTCGTGGGGAAAAGAGGCCAATCTGTTCACCCCAGTAAAACTTTAGTTGCTTCCAAGAAACCCATAACACCACAGATAAAACTGGCTTATAAAGCCATTCAAATATAAAGCTATCACCCTTCATTCTATCTCATTGCGACAATTTTTAATAATTATGTTATGTCATATAAAAAGCATCTCTGTCCTGATATTTCTGCCTAACACGAAAGTCAGATTAAAAACGACCTGCTGCAGCCGCTTGGTATTCTCTCAGATATTAGAAAATGTGTATGGAAATCAGAAAAACAAACTGCGGACCCTGTTGCAATGGCACTGGCCACATTTCCCGCTTACGTGCGGAAAATTGGTCACTATGTAAGCCTTCAGAAAAAAATATATGTAGTACCAATATATTATTTTCTGTTTTATTTAAAAACATTTGGTGTGAAACTTCATGATATTCAAAATGTGTAAGTGGTAATCTTCTGTCAGTAACAGTGGTCTGATGAAAACTGAATTTATCTTTGAGTGGTCACTTTACACGCCCACCCCCCCTCCCCCCCCCCCCCCCCCCCCCCCCCCCCTTCCGGTTTTCATGCGGCTCGAATTCTCACCCTACAAAGTCAGTATCGTCTCTTACAGAAACCACTGCTATAGGTTGTCCTCCCTTGGTGGCACCAGCTCGACACCCAGAACCACCAGGTGTAACAGTAGGCTTGTAGACCCGTGGCTAGGCAGCGCTGAAGCTGTTTGGGTCCCACGTAGGAGCGCCGGCTAGCCTGCAGTCGGAAGTCCCGGAACCAGTCGTAGTACGAACACAAGTGCTGCTAAGGGCTGAGCAGCGAGTATTTATAGTCGCTCTGGCCAGCTATTTTGTGACAGAGGAATCCGCCCACGGCTATTTAGGTGACCACGGAAGCGCAGTGGTGTGCGACGGCACGTGGAAATCCGGCCCCCCGGCTGCGGTTTACCCGCTGCGTTGCAGGGTGTTGTGCCAGCAGTGCTTTGGCACAAGTCGGCAGGGTTTCGTAGGCAGTTCGCCTGTACGCCTCTCAGCGGGTAGTGAAGTGTGACCTGTGGTTGTTGCCGCAACACACATTGTGTTGAAAAGGAGTCTTTTTTTTTTCCTTACGAAACACGTGGCAGAACACATAATAAATTGTGCAGATATAACACTTTTCTAACCATTTCCCCAACGATTCCATATGTCATACTGTCTTCGAAATAAATGTGGCGAAAACAGAGATGATGGTACACAGAAATGGAGGAAGAACACCTGCATCAGCTGAGATCTTCATACGAGAGAGAAAACTGAAGATTGTACCTCACTACAATTACCTAGGGGTCACAATACAAACAATTGCAAAATGTTTCACAAAACATGTAACAGAGAAAGCAATGCAAGCAATAATGGCAATACATGAAATACATCAGATCCCTTAGCCTAGAGACAGCAATGGCACTATTCAGAGCCAAAATCTTCCCAATACTGACGTACGGCATAGAAATTATTGGACCACTTCTTACAGCGAACAACCTAACAACACTAGAAAGAGTGAAGGCCACCTATATAAAGAAAGCAATAGGAGTGTCCAAAACAACACGATCGAGGCTTGTATACCTGCTGGCGAGGGGACCCTTCCTCATTGAAGCTGATGCTACCCAATAGCAGCGCCTTGGAAAGTCTACTTAAAACATTGAAGAAAAAAAGGGAAGACATACCTCCAGAATTTTACAGCACAGGTGCCATGATTTGACATGAACATGGACAAAGGAAAACTTCGAAATGAGACACGTGATCACCAGATTGGCAGTCCATGGTTTCCACCACCTTATTTGCAAGAACACGTCTTATCATGAACCAAACGAAATGTGTGAGTGTAAACTGTGTCACCAAATTTGCAAACATTACCATATAGAGCTGTGTACCAAAAGGACACGAACAGTAAGTGCCTATGCAAATCACAATATGTGAAATTTTTAATTTATCTTATTATTATCACTGTACATTGAATTTGTATGGCTATTTGGCTGCAATGAACTTATTATTATAATGGCTTGAAAATAACGACAGTAAACATATTTAATAGTTTCCACATTTCTATCAGAGCTAACAATGTGTAAGGCGTGATTTGCAGAACGCAGAGATTTGCTCATATCCGCAACTTGGTCTGACCAATTTAGTTTGCCGTCAGTTTGTAGACGCAGATATTTTGAAGCATCCATCCCATCTTTCTGCCGTACAAATTCGAGTAAAGATAACCTTACATGATGCACATCTCGAATTTCTTGGATACAGTTCTTTAAATCATCAGGAATGCTAATAATACATACGAAAACATTGTGATAAGAATTTTAAAAAAGCATAACTACAATTACGTCCTTTGTTCATAACATTAGTATCACGTGGAAAGAAATGAGGTCAAACATTTTTCTCTCGCTCTCCTATGGCTTAAGGAGATCGTATGGAAAAAAAATCCACGACTTTCCATAGAGAAAAGGACCCAAATTAAGGACAAGAATAATACACAGAAGAATGGAAGGGAAAACTGAAGGTCTGTTAGATGAAGATCAGTTTGGCTTTAGGAAAGGTAAAGACACCAGAGAAGCAGTTCTGACGTTGCACTCGATAATGGAAGCAAGATCTAAGAAGAATCAAGACACGTTCATAGGATTTGTCTTCCAGGAAAAAGCTTTTGACAATGCAAAATGGTGCAGGATAATTAAAATTCACAGAAAATTAGGATAAATCTATAAGGAAAGACGGGGAAATATATTTTGTGTCAAGCGCGGCCTTACGATTGTTTGTAGGGCGGTGGCAGCTAGACCTGAAGTTTGGAGTATTTTTCTTATTTTGGAAGACAAATGGCGACTTGTAAGTAGCCATAAAAAAGTTACATTTCTGAAGCTGTTGAAAACCTACCCAACGCCGACTTTTAAATCATTTCCTTGAAAGAAAAACACTAGGGGACAGGGATGCAGCTTTTCTCTCGTGTTGTTAAATCTATGCACCAAAGAAGCAATGACGGAAATAAAAAATAGGTCCTGGAGTGGGCTTGAAATTCGGAGTGAAAGAATATCAACGATAAGTTTTGCTGAAGACACAGCTATCCTTAGCGAAAACGAGGAGGAATTACAGGGAAAACTGAACGGAAAGAACAGGCTATTGAGCACAGAATACGAAATGAAAATAAACCGATGAAAGATGACAGTAATGAGAAGTAGCAGAAATGAGATTAGTGAAAAATTAATGTCAAAATTGTGGATTATGTTGTAGACGGTGAAAGAACTCGGCCACCTTGGATGCAAAATAATACATGACGGACGAAGCAAGGAGGACATAAAAAGCACACCAGCATAAGCCAAGAGGGCATTCCTGGTCAAAACAGGTCTATTAGTATCATATATTGGCCTCAATTTGAGGAAGAAATTTCTGATAGTGTTCTTCTGGCACAAAACATTGTATCGAAGTGAATCATGGACTGTGGGTGATCCGCAGAAAAAGAAAACTGAAGCGTCTGAGATGCAGTGCTACAAAGGGTGCTGAAAATTAGTCGGACTAATAAAATACGAAATGATGAGGTTCTCCTCAGAACTGGCAACGACAGAAACACATTATCAAAGATATCCAGACACATATTAGTGGATATTAATATGGGGTGTGTCCACCCATTGCCTTTATGACGGCTTAAACCCTGCTGGGGACATTATTACCGAGCTTTCTGAATGTCTGTGAAGGAATGGCAGGCCATTCTTTCTCAAGGGCCGAAACCAGAGAAAGTAGTCATGTTGAAGGCTTGGACCTGGAGCGAAGTTGGCATTCTTCAAAGGTGTCCCTTGCGGAAGTCAAGAAACACGGCATCTACCAGGGAACCCGTGTCTATGGCCCTCTGAGTCTCGTGGACGCATAGCGCGAGCTGGGTTTCACACCATCGTCTTTTGCGAAACCCATACTGATTCCTACAGAGTAGATTTCTAGTCTCCAGAAAAGTCATCATATTCGAACATAATACGTGTTCCAAAATTCTACAACTGATCGACGCTAGAGATATAGGCCCGCTGCTAGAAGGGGGGCAAGTTCCTTCGCGTACTCTGTGTAAAATCGAACTGGTATCCCATCAGTTCCAGCGGCCTTTCCTCATTTGAGCGATTTTAATTGTTTTTCTATCCCTCTGTCATCTATTTCAACATCTACCACTTTGTCATCTGTGCGACAAGCTAGAGAAGGAACTACAGTGCAGTCTTCCTCTGTGAAACAGCTTTGGAAAAAGACATTTAGTATTTCGGCCTTTAGTCTGTGATCCTCTGTTTCAGTACCATTTTGGTCGCAGAGTGCCTGGACATTTTGTTTTGATCCACCTACCGCTTTGACATAAGACCAAAATTTCTTAGGATTTTCTGCCAAGTCAGTACATAGAACTTTACTTTCGAATTCATTGAACGCCTCTCGCATAGCCCTCCTCACACTACATTTCACTTTGTGTAATTTTTGTTTGTCTGCAAGGCTTTGGCTATGTTTATGTTTGCTGTGAAGTTCCCTTTGCTTTTGTAGCAGTTTGCAGCAGTTTTCTAACCCGGTTGTTATACCACGGTGGCTCTTTTCCATCTCTTACGATCTTGCTTGGCATTTAATGCATAGTGTACGATGGTTTTGAACTTAGTCCACTGATCCTCAACACTATCTGTACTTGAGATAAAACTTTTGTGTTGAGCCGTCAAGTACTCTGAAATCTGCTTTTTGTCACGTAGGCTAAACAGAAAAATCTTCCTACATTTTTTTATATTTCTATTTACGGCTGAAATCACCGATGCTGTAACCGCTTTATGATCGCTGATTCCCTGTTCTGCGTTAGCTGTTTCAAATAGTTCGGGTCTGTTTGTCACCAGAAGGTTCAAATGGTTCTGAGCACTATGGGACTTAATTTCTGTCATCATTCCCCTAGAACTTAGAACTAATTTAACCTAACTAACCTAAGGACATCACGCACATCCGTGCCCGAGGCAGGATTCGAACCTGCGACCGTAGCGGTCGCGCGGTTCCAGACTGTAGCGCCTAGAACCGCTCGGCCACCCCGGCCGGCTCACCAGAAGGTCTAATATGTTATCGCCACGAGTCGGTTCTCTGTTTAACTGCTCAAGGTAGTTTTCAGATAAAGCACTTAAAAAAATTTCACTGGATTCTTTGTCCCTGCCACCTGTTATAAACGTTTGAGTCTCCCAGTCTATATCTGGTAAATTAAAATCTCCACCCAAAACTATAACATGGTCGGGAAATCTACTCGAAATATTTTCCAAATTTTCCTTCAGGTGTTCTGCCACAACAGCTGCTGAGCCAGGGGGGCTATAGAGACATCCAGTTACCATGTTTGAGCCTGCTTTAACCGTGACCTTCACCCAAATTATTTCACGTTTCGGATCTCCGTCAGTTTCTTTCGATACTATTGCACTTTTTATCACTATAAACACACCTCCCCCTTCACTGTCCAGCCTGTCTCTGCGGTTTACATTCCAATCTAAGTTTAGAACTGCATACTGTTTACATCTGGTTTCAGCCAACTTTCCCTAGCACTATGTGGGCATTGTGACCGTTTATTAATGAGAACAATTCTGGGACCTTTCTATTGACGCTCCTGCAGTTTACTATTACCACATTAATATTGTCATTCCCTGTTTCGTTTTGCCTACTGCTACCTTGTCGCGTCTCAGGAGCCGTCTTGTCGGGCCTAGGGAGAGAATTCTCTAAACTAAAAAACCCACATGTGCAGTCCACACGTACTCCGCTACCCTTGTAGCCGCTTCCTGCGTGTAGTGCACGCCTGACCTATTCAGGGGGACCCTACATTTCTCCACCCGATAGCGGAGATCGAGAAATTTACGCCCCAGGTCTCCGCAGAATCGTCTGAGCCTCTGGTTTAAGCCTTCCACTCGGCTCCAAACCAGAGGATCGCGATCGGTTCTGGGAACGACACTACAAATAGTTAGCTCCGATTCCAACCGCGAGCGAGGCTCTCCGCCTTCACCGAGTCCGTCAACCGCCTGTATGAACTGCGGATGACTTCTGAACCCAGACGACAGGAGTCATTGGTGCCGACATCAGCAACAATTTGCAGTCGGGTGCACCCAGTGCTCTCTATCGCCGCCGGCAGGGCCTCCTCCACATCTCAGATGAGACCCCTCCCCCCGGAAAGCAGACAGAGTGAACACTGGCCTTCTTCCCTGACCTTTCCGCTATTTCCCTACGGTGCTCCATCACCCGCCTAACATTGGAGCTCTGTATCACTAATAAACCCCTCCCCCCGTATGCCTGCTCGGACCTTACTGAAGGAGCGGCCACATGTCCACTCACAGGTAGAGCGGGCGACGCCACACGGCCAGGCTCCACATTGACCCTCCGCCTCGTACGACGCGAACGCCGTTGAACCCCCCCCCCCCCACCCCCACTGCCCTTCGGGAGGGGGTGGCCCAATCGCGCCCGGCACCCGCGAAGATATCTCGACAGCAGGGGCCGTGGATGAAGCATGTAACACCTGCATTGTACCATGCGACGCACCAGTCTCCCCACTGCCGCTACACTCCGAGGCAGCAGCCTGAAGACGGCTGACCGTGGCCATCAGCACGTTCAGCTTTTCGCGAACAGTGGCCAGCTCCTCCTGCGTCCGTACACAGCAGTCACACATATTATCCATCCTAAGAAATCAACAATTTACTGTGGAGAGTTAAGTCATCAACTTTTAACTAAACTGCTAATTCACTAAAGGCGGCTGATAGCTGACTAAACTGTGGTTACTCGACACTTCTTGTTGGAAACAATGAAAATAAGCACTAACTGTCTCTGGATTGTAATCAAAACAAACACGAAATCTATGGAACACTATTACTAGTACCCGAAAAATAAAGCTTCCTAAAAGCAAAAACTCACCGAAAAATAGGTGACAAGTAAGAAAAACACAGTTAATACTTCAATTTACATAGCTTGCTGCACAGGAGATGTGAAGCAGACGACAGTTACGACGACACTGGCATTTCAATAATCTTAAATACAATAAGAGAAGCATGCCCTAACCATCAAAAATACCCACATACCATAACACAACCTCATATGTACACCTGTTGGTCCTACACATGATGGCACTTATAGCTCTCCAGGCATTTGCTGGGCCCAAAAAAACCCTTCCATCGGATTTCCACAGGGAATAGCGTCGTTCGTCACTCCAAATCCTCGTTTCCATTCGCCCAGTGTGAAGTGGCGTCGCCCTTTACACCACATCAAGTGTCGCTTGGCACTGAATATAGAAATTTGTGGCTGATGAAGAATCGGTCAAGCATTGTACTCTGTTCTTTTACAATCTTCTTCTTCTTCTTCTTTTGCTGCCGCCTTTATCCTGCATTGTGCGCAGGATCGGCAGGGTTAAGTACGGAAGTGGCATGGTTAATTTTGAGGAGTGGCGGGATGCCCTTCTTGCTGCCACCCCATACCCCCCGGGATGGAAGTAGTGTACCCTAGCTGTCTGCATCTAGTGTAAATCGTGAAATAGTGTGAATGTGTTTCAAATGTCTGCAAGTCATGTAACTGAGGCGGGACGTGGGGACCAGCCCGGTATTCACCTAGTAGGATGTGCAAAACCGCCTAAAAACCCCATCCAGGCTGGCCAGCACCGGCCGTCGTTGTTAATCCGCCGGGTGGATTCGATCCGGGGCCGGCGCGCCAACCCGAGTCTAGGAAGCAGCACGTTAGCGCTCTCGGCTACCCCGGCGGGTTAACTCCTTATGTACAATCATTCTGTTAAATGGGCCCCAAATAGCACTTTTGAATCCACGAGTGATTCCTTCGATTTATTTCACGTGATATTTTACAACCACCCTCCACAATGCTCGATGGTTGCTTTTGTAGATGTGCAATCTGTTGCAGTTGACAGCTGGTACAACAGCCAGTAGATGGCACTGCCAACACAGCTTGAATTCTCCACCCTGCCCCACGTCCCCCACAAGAGGCCAATGCACTGGGAGTTTGTGTGGTGGGTGGAGCTTGTTTTCCTTCCACTACCAACCGCCCCCCCCCCCCACCTCCCTCCCTCAGAATTCATTCATCTCCTTCTGAACAGACTACTTTTGCGATTCACACTCAGTTTCATCTTGCCAGTATTTGGGTGGCAAGGGGAGGAGAGATGGTGCCAACGAGTGCTTGAAGACCAAACGTTGCACAAGAATGCTGGATTGAATTCCAAATCTCTCTGCAATGCCTCTTACAAGGGAACCTCCCCATCGCACCCCCCTCAGATTTAATTATAAGTTGGCACAGTGGATAGGCCTTGAAAAACTGAACACAGATCAATTGAGAAAACAGGAAGAAGTTGTGTGGAACTGAGAAAAAATAAACAAAATATACAAACTGAGTAGTGCATGGGAAGATAGGTAACACCAAGGACGCTGAGACAGCAGGAGTTCCATAGTCTCGTGGTAACCTGAGCAGCTGCAGAACGGAAGGTCCTTGGTTCAAATCTTCAATCGAGTGAAAATTTTAATTTTTTATTTCCAGTTTATGTGACAAACTTTTATGTTTTCATCACTTTTTTGGGAGTAATTATCACATCCACAAGAAAACCTAAATCGGGCAAGGTAGAAGAGTCTTTTTACCCATTCGCCAAGTGTACAAGTTAGGTCGGTCGACAACATATTCCTTTCATGTGACGCACATGCCGTCACCAGTGTCGTATAGAATATATCAGATGTGTTTTCCTGTGGAGGAATCGGTTGACCTATGACCTTGCGATCAAATGTTTTCCGTTTCCATTGGAGAGGCGCGTCCTTTCGTCTACTAATCGCACGGTTTTGCGATGCGGTCGCAAAACACAGACACTAAACTTATTACAGTGAACAGAGACGTCAATGAACGAACGGACAGATAATAACTACGCAAAAATAAAGAAAGTAAAATTTTCACTGATGGGAAGACTTGAACCAAGGACCTCTGACCTCTTCATTTCCAGCTGTTCACACTACCACGAGACCACGGCGCTCCTGAATCCAGGAATTCCGTAATGTTGCATATGTGACCCATGGACTACTCAGTTTGTATATTTTGCTTATTTTTTCACAGTTCCACACAACTTCTTCCTGTTTTCTCAATTGATCTGTGTTCGGTTTATCAAGGCCTATCCACTGTGCCAAGTTATAACTAAATATGAGGGGGGTGCGATGGGGAGGTTCCCTCGTTAGAGTGAGATCATGTGTCACCGGTGATAGTGAACGAACTGTAGGATGGGTAAGTGAAGCTTGGCAGCCCCCTTGGCGCTATTTGAGAGAAGTAATCTATGTGCCAGCACTTTGTTTCAACCTCTTCCTTCTCTTCACCCATAGCAATACAAACGCAACACTATATTACTTAATAACACTATATCATGCAATGACACATCACATGCCACAGATACATACATGACATTTAATAACATATAGGAGGCAGACTATGGCTCCTGCTAGGACCTTGTCTGGAAGAGTACGGGATCCCTGTATCCCCACGCAGTACCCATGTCTTGAGTGTGGAGACAGTTTTGACGCTGATGATAGCGCTATCTCATTATATTACATATCATAACGAGTTGTCCAGCAAATGATCTATGAACCGAGAAATAAACAATACAGTACCAAACACGCTTATTACAGAAGTGTTGTACAGAGTGCGACATCAATCTTTGTTAGTAAGGTAACTACTTCAACACAGAATATTAGTGTTGCCTACTTAATTTGAAGTTAGTCACACATCTGCGTAAAAATAATTTTCAGACATACTTGTTTCCCAAAACTGAAGACATATTATCACAAAATAACAAGGCCTGAGAAAGGTACAACTTCTCTCCATTTTTCATATAAAGATTATTATTCTTTTACATGGTTTAAATGAATCACTTCTCCCATGACGTGTTAATATGATTTACTTTCTATAATAGGCCTGTTATGAAAGACACATGAAGAAAAGACTGGAGGTAATGGTCATAATAAGGATTTAAGCAATGTATAATCATGACGAAGTAGTTCACAGATGAATGGGCCGATGTCAGCGTCCATCCACGCCACCACATTGCCATCATTACATGCGCTGATGAACTGACCACTCAGGTGCCGGCACTGAGCTTTAATTTCCCCCCGTCCCCTCCCACTTCCAATCTGCCTCTCTGTCCGCCATCCGAACCCAACATCTCCTCTCCAATCCCGCCCGCCGATTCGTTGTTCCATACTATGCTCATATCCAGGTACTCATTCACCTTTGCTTCTTCTCCACCTGACTCCAAAGTTGTTGTGAGTTATCTCCTTCTTTTTCTTAATTAGGCTAACAGCTGGCTCCCAGGCCTTACTACGGATGTAATCACTATCACGGTTGATCAGAGATAGAGACTGTCCTAGAAGTTAGTCATCTGTGTCAGAACTTTAGTATGGTTGTAATCCATTTCGCGTAATTCCGATAGGCGATGTTTTGCGACTGTCAGCTTGTTAGGCTGCTGCAATCTGGAGAGCTATTGGTGTTCTCATTAGCACGCGCTGTCGGACGTGTATATGTCTTGCATTATTGGCAGGTTATCTCATAAGCCTAAGATTTCCACAGTCCAAGCTCGTCTTTGACACTACCAAGCAGTGCCCATGTTTTAGCTCGTGGCCAGAAGACTATCTTCACTTGGCGCTTCCGGAGAAACTGTCCTTTCTTTCCGGATAACGTGCCACAAAAAGGAATAAACGTAATGCCTGCATCCTTCTGAGGATCCTCATCTGTTTCCGCCTGGTGTCAGGGAGGGAGTGAGCCCAATGTACCATTGTATTGAGCACCACGTTCCTCTGCCTCGTGTGATGGCAGCCGGCCGCATGTTAAGTAGGTGCGCATCTTCCTACAGTACACACTGCGTCCTAAAGTGCAGACTGCTCTTCTTTTTATGAGGGGAGCACTTCATCCACTGCAGATTCCAAGGTAAACTGATATACTTGTGTATGAAATTGAGATGTACAATAAAGTAATTCAGCTTGTCTCTTTCATGTGGCAATATGACGAAGATGACGTCCACATAGCGGAAGACACAGGTAGGTTTTCATTGGGTTGATTTCAAGTCTTTCTCCTCAAAATGTTCCAAATGAAAGGATACCAACGTCAAGACATGCCTTAAAAGGCTGGTTGTCCCTGTGTCAAAGTTTTGACAAATAAGTTTGAAGGATTCTTGTAGAGACACTATGATAAAAAGAGAGTCAACATCAAAGGTCACAAGGATGTTGGTATTCTTAAGCTTAAAGTTATTAAGATATCCAACAAAATCCGTTGTGAATATGAAACACTGCCTAGCATAAAGGATAAGCAAATCCTTAAAGTACTGTATTTGACGATTGAGTATGTTGGGGCGCCAGTGATGGTAACAGTAGGGTGTAAAGGCAGCCCATCTTTGTGAATTTTCGGCAGGTCATATCTCCTTGGGCCTCTGAAAGCTGGACTACGTAGCGAACATTTTCAACGCTCAGATGTTGCTGTCAAAGCTGTAACGAAGTGGTTAGCGGCATGTAGACTCTGGTTCATGGTTATCGAAAGTGCATAATGAATGGTCGTGACTGTGTGGGAAAATGACAGTCTGCAGCTGAAATATTGTTCTATTTAGCTGAGCTGTTCTGATTTATGTACACTATTGAACATTAAAATTACTACACCGCGAAGATGACGTGCTACAGACTCGAAATTTAGCCGACAGGAAGAAGATGCTGTGATATGCAAATGATTAGCTTTTCAAAGCATTCACACAAGCTTGGCGCCGGTGGCGACACCTACAACGTGCTGACATGGGGAAAGTTTCCAACCGATTACTCATACACAAACCGCAGTTGACCGGCGTTGCCTGGTGAAACATTGTTGTGATACCTCGTGTAAGGAGGAGAAATGCGTACCATCACGTTTCCGACTTTGATTAATGTCGGATTGTAGCCTATCGCGTTTGCGTTTTATCGAATCGAAACATTGCTGCTCGCGTTGGTCGAGATCCAATGACTGTTAGCAGAATATGGAATCGGTGGGCTCAAGAGGGTATTTCGGAACGCCGTGCTGGATCCCAACGGCCTCGTATCACTAGCAGTCGAGATGACAGGCAACTTCTCCGCATGGCTGTAACGGATCGTGCAACCACGTCTCGATCCCTGAGTGAACAGATGGGGACGTTTGCAAGACAACAACCAACTGCACGAACAGTTCGACGGCGTTTGCAGCAGCATGGACTATCAGCTCGGAGACCATGGCTGGGGTTACCCATGACGCTGCATCACAGACAGGAGCGCCTGCGATGGTGTACTCAACGACGAACCTGGGTGCACGAATGGCAAAACGTCATTTTTTCGGATGAATCCAGTTTTTGTTTGCAGCATCATGATGGTCACATCCGTGTTTGGCGACATCGCGGTGAACGCACATTGGAAGCGTGTATTTGTCATCGCCATACTGGTGTATCACCCGGCGTGATGGTATGGGGTGTCATTGGCTACACGTCTCGGTCACCTCTTTTTCGCATTGACGGTACTTTGAACAGTGGACGTTACATTTCAGATGTGTTACGACCCGTGGCTCTACCCTTCATTCCATCCCTGCGAAACCCTACATTTCAGCAGGATAATGCACGACCGCATGTTGCATGTCCTGTACGGGCCTTTCTGGATACAGAAAATGTTTGACTGCTGCCCCGGCCAGCACATTCTCCAGATGTCTCACCAACTGAAAACATATGGTCAATGGTGCCGAGCAACTGGCTCGTCACAATACGCCAGTCACTACTCTTGATGAACTATGGTATCGTCTTGAAGCTGCATGGATAGCTCTACCTGTAAACGCCATCCAAGCTGTGTTTGACTCAATGCCCAGGCGTATCAAGGCCGTTATTCCGGCCAGAGGTGGTTGTTGTGGGTACTGATTTCTCAGGATCTATGCACCCAAATTGCGTGAAAATGTAATCACATGTCAGTTCTAGTATAATATATTTGTCCAATGAATACCCGTTTATCATCTGCGTTTCTTGTTGGTGTAGTAATTTTAATGGCCAGTAGTGTATCTCCTGTAGTTTACATGAACAAAAATAGGAGGCATTAATTTCGGGAACGACCTTCATACTATTACTGCCTACTACATTTAATAAAATATGTGTCAGTGGGTCCATTATATGCACACATGGTAATGACAGCACTTTCAGTGTTTTAACCAATGTGTTACGCGTGTGTCTAGCTCTGCTGTCTGTAATAACCCTAACGTCTCTCTTTTGGATTCTGAAGGTCCCTGGGGTGCTGGCGAATTTCTCTAGAATATGAGCCCATATTTGAGATTTGCATTAAACTGAGCATAATATTAGTAACTGTTCGTTTGTACATTCCCAGGATAACAGCCTGTAGAGCTATTCAGCTTGGAATTCATGTAGTAAATATTTTTTGTCCCTTTTAGACCATTTTGCATCAAAATAATAAGAAATTTTGTTGCCTATTTATTTACAAATATACTAGATTAATGGCAACAAACAAACCTGACGTCTTTGAGGATGTCTACATAGAAACGGGAATCAGTTACCACTACACGGTTGTGGCAACAATGATTGCAAAAGTGCAAAGAACAACTAAAAGAAGCAGAAAGATATATATGCTCGGTAAACTAGATAAAAAGTCAGTTGTGTCACAGCTCAATGAGTATCTTGAAACTTTCAGACAGGGCAGGAGCATGTAGAGGAACTACGGCTCACGTTTAAAAGAATAATTGACCATGCACTGGATAGATACTATGATGTATCATGCAGCGTAACTTGCTGTGACAGTGCGAGAGAGAGACAAAGATATTGTTTATTACTCTGTGGCGGTCAGCGCTCACATAATTATTCTTAGGATATAGTTTTTGTTGGTTCTTGTTAAGAGTAATTTGAGGGGAAGAGAGCCATTCTTGTGATGTAAAAAATCGACGCCATTGCGAGTTTTTGATTCACATTGTAAAATATAAGTGCATATGGAAGGAAATCAGTTAATAGAACAATAAAATATTGTTCATTTCAAGAAGGTACGTCTTATTATACACCCAGCGATATACTGCTATTGTGATTTACTAATAAACACCAGCTGAGAACAGTTCCGACGGGAGCGTTCAGTTCTAGTGAAATAGTTCGATGTTTTCTTCGGAAAAGAAGTCACTTCATGGATCATTCAAATCCACAATAGTAACATCTATAAAGACTGGTCTTATTACTTGACTAATTACTATTTAGCTCTACAGGGCCTTTATACTGAAATGGTTCTCCACACCACCTAGTATTGTCTTTCTATGTGTGTGAGTAACTGTTTGTTCACTGTTGTGGGTAAATACATACAGCGGTACACAGGGCGGTGTGTGAAACTGATAGCGATTACATTCTTCCGCTGTTGTAGAAATCTGCTCCAGATGCTGCAGATACCGTGTTGAGCTGAAAGTGGTAACCAAAGTACGGAGAAATATTCTTCGGGGCTCTGTTGCATAGCAATCAGATTGCTTTCAGTTCTGAGAAATGTCCAGTTACTATTGTGGATTTGAATGATCCATGAAGTGACTTATTTTCCGAAGAAAACATCGAACTATTTCACTAGAACTGAACGCTCCCGTCGGAACTGTTCTCAGCTGGTGTTTATTAGTAAATCACAATAGCAGTATATCGCTGGATGTATAATAAGACGTACCTTCTTGAAATGAACAATATTTTATTGTTCTATTAACTGATTTCCTTCCATATGCACTTATATTTTACAATGTGAATCAAAAACTCGCAATGGCGTCGATTTTTTACATCACAAGAATGGCTCTCTTCCCCTCAAATTACTCTTAACAAGAACCAACAAAAACTATATCCTAAGAATAATTATGTGAGCGCTGACCGCCACAGAGTAATAAACAATATCTTTGTCTCTCTCTCGCACTGTCACAGCAAGTTACGCTGCATGATACATCATATATGCCCCTCTTGTGGACGAACGTTTTTGGGCAAAACAAACACGAGCGTTCACACAACACTACATCGGTGATTGTTTATGACGCTGTATTAAAGTCCACTAGAGTATTAATGTCCACTGTATTTCTTATGATATTTTGGTATTGGTGAATGACTATCTAAATGTAAATTATAGATTTGGGTGCATATACTGCTGACAAAGGCTGTGCTGAATTCCTGATGCAGCATATATGCATAGCTTACATGCTTGCTTTCATTCATTTGTCGAGGATGGCATGAGATGTGATCAGAAACCTTTTTTATCATCACTCAAAGCTTCTGTCACTCGCCTTGGGATGTCTCATACGGATAATCTAGCCATTCGGCCAAGCCCCACAAAGGAAAACCAAGGAAAACCTTGGGGTAGATTTACCATCCTCGTATTTCTCATTTGCAAAGATAATTAATTGAATTACAATGGAAAAAAAATAAAAAAAATATTTACAATATGGATTTTTTTTGTTGAATGAATTTACTGTTCACAAAAGAAACACAACACTGTTAATCTTCTGTGTCTTGAGGTGAACCGTCGACGTGTTGGTTTACGTCCATCTACGATTTCCTTCTATCAGTCATCTCCGGGTAACTGATTGAATTCTATTCCCATTTCACCGTCTCCTCGTGGGTATTATGGTTTTCCGCATATGGTTAACATGAAAATAAGAGTCAGTGTAAGTTCCGTGGAAAAGGTGTTTGATCTATGCTGAGCTGAAGTAGAATCTAATCTAAAGTTCTTTCTAATTCTCTGTCCTGAATTCGAAATATTCGGAAGTCATAAGGTGTTCTTCATTTCTATCAACAACCCCAGAATGCACTATACACTAATCCAACTGGAGCTGCCGTGTCAACTTATGCTCGTCATCTTTCAGATGGACTTTAACACTTGTTGATGTGCTTATAACTGAAAGGCATTCGCTCAGTTGGTAACTTAGCGAGCAACAATTAATATAACATAATTTACATACACAGGTATGTTACAACAATAGTACAATTCTAAAGACAATGTTCATCACAAAAGATTGAAACAACGTAATGGGCGTCCTTTTAAAACTGAGAACAGTTTGCCCCTTCCGAACAACATGACTTCAGCTCAGCGAGTAAAAAAGCAAATACAAACATACATTGAGATTGTTAAATTGACATAAGAAAAAAAATCTTGCCATAGACCAGATTCATTTGAGTCACTAACCCATGGTCATTATGCATTGTGAAACCTGATTGAAGTTACTATCAACTAAACAAAAAAAATTTAAAAGAAATCATTCATACTATAGTTAAATTCTCTGCATACTGAAAAGAAAACTTATCTTTACAGTGGAAAACAAATACATAATGTCTGCATATCTCTCGTACATTATGCCTGAAAAGAAAAACTAACTACTAAATTGTAAAAAGAAAGAAACTATCCTAAGTATGATTCATAGGTTTAATGAAAATTTTCTAATCAATATTATTTGATAAGAATAGTATTTTCAATCTTCAGAATCTTCAGTCATCATGAAATTGCTTTAACAAGTGATGAGGATACATTCCTTTCACCTTTCCATTCTTCACATCCTTCAAAACATAAGTTCTTGGATGGGGTATTTTGGTAATCACAAATGGTCCTTGATACAATAATTGCCATTTTGTGTTCTTCCTCTGTATAAGTGAAGCCTTAGGATGAGTTTTTACTAAAACTTGGTCTTTCACTTTATATGTTTTTATTTTTCCAAGTCATTTGTCCAAATATATTTTCCTTTTTCTTGCCTTGTCCATTATATTAAGTAAGGATTGTCGTACTTTATTTTGTAGGTCTATTTTGTTAATAGCTACTTTAGGAATTGGTCGAATCCAGTCATTCTGTACCTGTTTTCCAAACATCAGTTCGTATGGGGTGTATTCTGTCGTAGTATGTGGCATATTGTTTACAATTTCCTGAAAATCGTGAAGATAATCGATCCATTTGGGTTGCTGGTTGTGGCAATATGTTCTCATGAACCGGTATAATTCACGAAAAATTCGTTCCACGGGATTCGCCGAAGGGTGGTACACTGATGTTAGAATTTGTTTTATACCACAACTGGCTAATGTTTGCCTCCAACGAAATCCAGTGAACATTGACCCATTGTCAGAAAGAACAGCCTCTGGTTTGCCAACCTTGACTATATAATCCTTGACCAGCTTCTTGGCTATGGATGCAGCAGTAGCTGATTTTAATGGATAAAGCTTGACATACTTAGTAAATATATCAAGAAAAGCTACAATATATTTGCATCCTCCCTTTGATGATGGTAGAGGACCACAGACGTCGACCGAAATGATTGACAGCGGTTTAGTGGGTATAATAGGATGTAGGAAATCTTTCACACAAAAATTTCCTGGTTTGGCTAGCTGACAAATTTTACGTTTCCTTAACTGTCTGTGCACTTTCCTGCGAATGTTTGGGAAGTAGGAATATGCTTGAATCTTCCGAGCACACTTTAATACTCCAAAATGTCCACAAGTGAAGTGCGTGTGCAAAATTAAGTCATTCTCATTCTTCTCGGGAATACACACCTTCCAATTACCTGAATCAAGATGCCCTTTGAAAAATAAGACGTCGTCCTCAACTTTGTACAGTCTCTTCAGATCATCGTTTCCACACTTTGCTAAAGTTTCCTTTATTGAATGCCAACGAGGATCTTCATTCTGAAGTTTTTCCATGTTCTTACACATGTCAAGAAAATGTTTCCTATATATTCTATCAGTCATTATAAGAACATTAAATTCGGACGGATTGTCCATGATGTTGATAGTTGACAAATCTCCATCTGGCATTCTAGACAGTGCATCAGCGATGAAATTATCCTGTCCGCTTAGGTATTTAATTTCAAATTGAAACTCTTGGAGTGAGAGCGTCCATCTTGCTAATCTTGGATGTAATAATTTACATGTTTGCAAAAAACTTAACGCTTTGTGGTCACAGTATACTGTTGTCTTCGCTCCATACAAGTAATAGTAAAATTTCTTAAATGACCAGACTACGGCCAATGCTTCCCTTTCGGTAGTCGTATATGTTCTTTCACAAGCAGTTAAGAGTCGGCTAGCAAAGGCTATTGGACAGAAAGTTGATTTTCTGTCTATCATCTTTACTTGGAAGAGGCATGAACCTATTCCAATTCCCGAAGCATCTGCCATTAAACCGAACTCTTGGCTCATATCTGGATGATATAATATTTGTGAATTGACTAAGGCATGTTTTATTGCTTCAAATGCATTCTGACATTGTTGCGTCCACACCCACGGAGTATTTTTGCGCAACAAGCTGTACAATGGTTCTGCATTAATAGAGTGGTCGTGAATGAAACGCCTGAAGAAAGAGACAACTCCGAGGAAGCCCTTTAACTGCCATTTTGTTGTTGGAAGTGGAAAGTTTTTGATTGCCTTTAGTTTCTCGGAGTCCGATAAGATGCCTTTTCCATTTATAAGATGACCCAAAAATTTGATTTTATCTCGAGCAAAGTGGGACTTTTGCAGATTTGCGGTTATGCCTGCTTCCTTGAAACGTTCTAACACTCTTCTCAATAAATCAACGTGCTCCTCCCATGTGGTCGTAGCTATGAGCATGTCGTCCACAAACAAAGTTAAATTGCTTCGAAGTGCAGGTCCCAATGCATAATCTAGAGCATTTATAAAAACTCCTGAGCTCACGTCTAGCCCGAAAGGTAAAACCTTAAATTGATAGCTTCTACCTGCATGTACAAATGCGGTGTACTTTTTTGATGGTTCGTCTAGAGCCACCTGCCAAAATGAACTTCTCAAATCAATATTTGTTAAGTACTTCATCCCCTCGAACTTTTGAATTAGCTCATCGATATTTTCCGGATGAGTTCGCACGGGCACGATAATCTTATTTATCTTCCGTGCGTCTAGCACGAGACGAACTTTTCCTCCCTTTTTTGAGACAACATGAAGCGGACTACAGTATGGACTCGTCGAAGGTTCGATCAGATCCCATTCAAGCATCTGGTGGATTTCCGCATCAACTGCCTTTCGTTGGTGCCACGGTACTGGATAAAAAATACGGCAGAAAACTTGGTGTGGTATCACATCTAAATGGCATGTGTATCCCTTGATTACACCAGGTCTTTCTTGAAAGACTTCATGATATTCCTGTAGAAGATCATATAATTGCTTTCTTTGGTGTTGTTGCAAATATTCAGGTTCTTGTACCTTTTCATATACCATATCTTCAGGGTTTAAAATTGGTTGCAAGTAATTAATTTGGTAATACCGTACAGGTTTGCTATGTATCCACTTTATTTGCAGCTTTCGTCCCTGACAATACTTTCCATGGGTACTATATTCCCTGAGAAGATTCACTTGATGTTTCTGATCTATTGTTGTAAAACTGGCACGGCCTAGAGAAAAATCGATATGCCAATTTCTCTCTCTAAATTCATCTATACCCAGGATACAGTCCTCAACCAATTTTTCTATTACAAGGAACGTGCAATTTATAGCTACATTTCCTATCTCTAACTGGAGTTGAGTCTGCACTTTAACCTGAGAAGACTTATGACCAGTAGGACCTACAATTCTACAACATTGAACAGGAAAAATCGGTGGATTTGCTTTCTGAAGTATTCTTTGAAATAACTTCTCAGAAACGACATTTACTGCTGCTCCTGTATCTAAAGTAACTTGCACAGTAATGCCTTCAATTGCCGCCTAAATTTTCGCAACAGGTTCAGTGATATGTTCCTCTTGACAAGGCATCATATCCTGCTGAAGTTCTTCTATTAATAATTTGCCATCATTGTACCGAAAGAAATTGACGCTTGAATTTTCGCCCCTGAAAACGTCCTCGACTGCACCGTCGGGGCTTCTGACAGTCGAGTTTAGTTTGACGTTTGTCCATTATTAGTAGATGTCTGCTCCGTTACGTCGGTTATAATTGGTGGTTGATTTCTCCATTCATTTGCATTATCATTTGGTATCCAACCTGAAGTTTGTGGTTGGTTGTGATATTCTTGGGTTGGTTGCTGATATCGGCGTTTTTGCTGATAATTCCCTTCTTGATAGTATCCTTTCCTCTTCTTATTATTCTTCCTCCATTTCCGTTTATATGTTTGTTCACATTGTTGGTCATGATTACACTGGTCGGGATTTTCGTTACCAAATTTCACGTTTTTCTGGAAATAATTCACGTGTGGGTTTGGTGAATTGTGTGCAAAAGGTTTGTTTCCATAATGTTTGTTGTTACTATTGTATTTGTTAGGTTGGTAACTTGGCTGGTTATAGCGCACACGTGATTCTTCGAACAGAATGTCTATTGAATCCAATGTGGCTAGAAAATCTTCCACATGTTGTTCAGGCACATGTAGAAGTTTTTCCTTAACTTCAAGTGGAAGTTTGCCATTTAATATTCGAATGATATCCTGCGTCGGGATTGGTTCATCCCAGTATTTGCTTTTATTTATATACTTCTCGAAAGACTTTCTTAAAGATTCATTTTTGAAAGAAAAAGGTTGTGGGTCAAAAACTTCCTTACGTAGTCTTTCTTGTACTCCCTTATTCCAGTATTTGTGCAAGAAAGCGCGTTCAAATTGGTCATAATCTTGACACCAATCGGATGCTTCTGACGCCCACATCGATCCATCTCCATGTATGAATCCTGCAACGCACATAATTTTTTGTTGCTCAGTCCACATTCGCGGCAATATCCCTTTAAATTGCTTGATAAATACCACGGGATTGATCGACTTCCTTTCGGGAATAAATATCTGGAATTGACGATATTTAAGCATATTTTCTTCATTCATGGTCACAGGTGCATTCTGGTGGCTACTTCGCGGCGAATGATAATCTCGATAATTTGTTTCTGGTTGATTACGTAAATATGCGCCAATACATGGATATTGTTGCATGGACTCGGTTTCACTGGTTTCATCAGGAATAATGTCTGCCTTTGATAAACTGCAAGTAGTATGTACCCCTCTAGTATTAACTAGACCTTGCTGGCATGCTTTTAATGTATTTTCTATCATTGCTTTCCAAGCAGGAAATTCATCTCCTATATTCTCCTTAATCTCTTTAACTTCTGCCTTAAGTTGTTCTTGTGCAGCTTCGTTGTTAACTTGCACGTTAAAAACCGTTTCTTTCAAGGTTTTGTCAACATAATTTCCCACTGTCTCGGTTTCCTCTTTCGCCCAATCTTCAATGTCCTTAGAGAACGCGATCTTATGTTCACTGAAAAGTTTCTCTATGTGTTTCTCGCCTTCGAGACTGAGAGTGTCTATCCTCCGAGTAAGCTCAATGACAGCTTGCTCGTTATCGTGCTTAATTGTATTCACGTCTTGCGCAGTAGTGTTCTGTACATGAATAACTTCCTGCACTTGATGATTTAGTGATCTTATCATTTATTTCTTTTAGTTTATTAGATTGCTCCTGAGCCAAATTAAATAGCGCACTCTCCAATACTTGGAATCTACGATTCATGTCGTTTGCAAACGTGGATTGTGCCGTTGCAAGATTAAATTGCGATGTTTCCAATGCCTTAATCCCTTATGTTATGACAGTCAAACTTGACATCAGCTGGGATAACAAATCGGTATTCTCAGCAATTGGCGATTGCACTGGGCTTAATGAGGATTGTACCGACACAATTTTCGGTACAGTCATTTCGTTTTCGCACGCGTCTGTGTCAGAGATGAAATTCATGTTGTTTGTTGGTTGCTGCATATTTCTCTGGACTTCTTTCGACATATGAATGCCGGAACTAGCAACCGTTTGTGTCGACGGCGTGAGCGCATTAATTATTGCTGGTTGCTCAGCCGTGATCGACATATCGCTAACTACGGCGGTATTAAATTCTGTGGGGTTGACGATGCATTCACACTATTTCATTCATTTTGTGGCATTGTGATGCGTGCTTGCTTATTGGCTTTGAACATAATAGATCTAGTTATCACCATGTAAATGAGCAATTGACAGTTTCTCCTCTAAATAAGTCCTACAAAAGTGACTATTGAACTTTTACACACGCAAAAAACGTTAATGTCCTAATGCTGTCAATGTACACTTTACAATGTGACACAAACACAGTACATAGATAACACATAAAATATTGTCTTACTATATCTACTGAAATACAGGAATTCTAGTAAAAGTAATATAGCAACACTATTTATACTTAGAAAATTAATAGATGAAAAGTCACTAAATGCATAAATGCACCAGAAAGCTAGTAATTCAAATGTTCTGGCCTTTTTGAAGTTTCTGCTGGGACGGCGTACTCGTCCTCTTCACAAGATACTCCCGCACGTTCAGTTAGCATGAAACATACAAAGGACCATAATGTAGTTACTCTATAAAACTAGACATATATACACACAATGAAACATTAATTACTAAATTACTAACATGGTTATATTTCATGTTCACTATGAGTGTTGTATCAGGATCGTGTCCTGTCTAACGGTAGACATATATAAAGACTGGTCTTATTACTTGGCTAATTACTATTTAGCTCTACAGGGCCTTTATACTGAAATGGTTCTCCACACCACCTAGTATTGTCTTTCTATGTGTGTGAGTAACTGTTTGTTCACTGTTGTGGGTAAATACATACAGCGTACACAGGGCGGTGTGTGAAACTGATAGCGATTACATTCTTACGCTGTTGTAGAAATCTGCTCCAGATGCTGCAGATACCGTGTTGAGCTGAAAGTGGTAACCAAAGTACGGAGAAATATTCTTCGGGGCTCTGTTGCATAGCAATCAGATTGCTTTCAGTTCTGAGAAATGTCCAGTTACTATTGTGGATTTGAATGATCCATGAAGTGACTTCTTTTCCGAAGAAAACATCGAACTATTTCACTAGAACTGAACGCTCCCGTCGGAACTGTTCTCAGCTGGTGTTTATCAGTAAATCACAATAGCAGTATATCGCTGGGTGTATAATAAGACGTACCTTCTTGAAATAAACAATATTTTATTTTTGTTCTATTAAATGATTTCCTTCCATATGCACTTATATTTTACAATGTGAATCAAAACTCGCAATGGCGTCGATTTTTTACATCACAAGAATGGCTCTCTTCCCCTCAAATTACTCTTAACAAGAACCAACAAGAACTATATCCTAAGAATAATTATGTGAGCGCTGACCGCCACAGAGTAATAAACAATATCTTTGTCTCTCTCTCGCACTGTCACAGCAAGTTACGCTGCATGATAAATCATAATACGTACCCAGTAGAACTGTTCAAAATGGGAGGAATGCTCCATGGTATACCGTCACTGTAAAGACACTTCTAAAGAAACAGAGATCACTGCATAATTGCTGCAAAACAACGCCTGGGGCTATAAATAGAGAGATGCTGAATGAAACGAGTTTGGCTGTTAAGAGCAATACGCGAAGCCTTCAACGACTTCTGTAGCAGAATATTGTGAAATGATCTTTCATAAAACCCAAAGAAATTCTAGTCGTATGTAAAGGGTGTTAATGACACCAAAGTTAGTGTCCAGTCCCTGGCAAATGAGACAGGAACTGAAATTTAGAGTAGAAAAGAACAAGCTGAAATGCTTAGCTCCGTTTTCAAATGTTCCTTTACTAAGAAAATCCCAGGAGAATTGTCGTAATTTAATCCTCGACCCACTGAAAATATGAGTGTAATAAGTATCAGCATCAATGGTGTTGAGAGACAGCTGAAATCGCTAAAACTGAACAAAGCTCCAGGACCCGATGGAATCCGTATCAGATTCTATACTGAACTTGCGGCTAACGTAGCCGCTCTTCTAACTACAATCTATGGTAGATGTCTCGAACAAAAAACCGTGCCCATTTCTTAGAAAGAAGCACAGATCACCCCCTTCTACAAGAAGAGTAGTAGAGGTGACCCTCAAAATGCCGTCCAGTATCCTTGACTTCGATTTGTTGTAGAATCTTAGAAATGTTCTAAGCTCAAACATAATGATGTATCTCGAACAGAATGACCTCCTCCATGCAGACCAGCATAGATCGACCGTTTGAAACACAACTCGCTCTCTTCTGACATAACATACTGAAAGCTTTGGATCGAGGCAGTCAGTTAGATGCAGTCGTTCTTGATTTCCGAAAAGAATTTGACTCAGTACCACAACTACGATCATACTGGGTATAAAGTGAAATTTGTGACTGGTTTGATGCCATTTTGGTAGGGAGGATGCAGCATGTTGTCTTGGATGGAGAGCAACTTCGGCGGTCTCAGGGTAGTGTGATGAGACTTTCGTTCATGTTGTGTATTAATGATCTTACAGACAATATTAATAGTAACCTCAGACTTTTTGCAGATTATGCAGTTATCTATAATGAAGGACTATCTGAAAGAAGCTGAATAAATATTCACACCGATCAAAGTGATGAAAAGATTGACAACTTGTTTTAAATCTTCAAAAATGGTAGATTGTACCTCACAAACCGTAAAAATGTAGTACGAAGTCAGTTCAAAAAATTCCGGAACATTTGTGATTTTGCGCCAATGGTGTGTTGTAGTGAAATGCAATTGACATCCCTGCTCACACATGTGTTTAATATGTTACTGCTGGAAGTTTCATTGTTGTACATCTGTTAGTTATTGTTCAGTGCTGCATTGAGTACAATGTCGTGTCGCACAGTTTTCGAATTTAGAGATGGCAGAGTTAGAGGAGCAACGCGTCTACATTAAATTTTGCGTGAAGGAAAACCTTTACAGAGACACACCAAATGATGAAGGAGGTGTACGGTGATGAATGCTTAAGCCCTACTCGGTGTTACGAATAGTTCACATGGTCTAAAAATGGCCAGACGGAACTTAAAGATGACCCTCGTTCAGAACGCCCTTCGATGTCTACCAATGACGCTCAGGTCAGGAACGTCGGCTAAACTGTGCGCGCCCATCGAACATTGACTATCCGGGAGGTTGTAGGGGACTGTAACATTTCAGTTGGATCATGTCGTGAAATCCTGACACAGCATATTGCAATGACTAGTGTTACCGTCAAGTTCGTCCCACGACTCATGAGTCAATACTAGAAAGACCATAGCCCGTAGTCTGCGAAGAGCTTTTGCATCGCGCAAATGAGAACGAGATGGTCCTTAAGAGAGTCATAACTGTTGATGAGACGTGGGTCTACGGTTATGATGTTGAGACCAATGTTCAATCTTCACAATGGGTCGGGAAAGTTTCTCCATAACCAAAAAATGCTCGTCGGGTCAGGTCAAATGTCAAAGCCATGCAGATAGTTTTCTTTGATTTTGAAGAATTAGTTAATCATAAATTCTTGCCACCGGGACAAACTGTTAATCGATGGTACCATCGGGACGTGTTGAGACGCCTGTGAAAAAATGTGAGAAGGAAACAGACTGAAATGTGGCGTGACAATTCTTAGCTCTTGCATCGCGGTAATGCACCCGCACATCCATCCCTGTTGGTGCGTGACTATAGCACAAAAAATGAAATCATTGTGCTGCCTCATCTCCGTACTTTCCGACCTCGCCCCTGCGGACGTTTTTTTCTTTCCAAAGTTGAAAACGTCAAAGATTTGCAACGATAGACGAGCTGAAAGAAAATTCGCAGACGCTGCTTCGGATGATGCAGCAAGAGGCGTTATCAAGACTGCTTCCGGAAGTGAAAACGGCGCTGGGAGCGGTGTATCCGTTGTGGAGGAGAGTATTGCGAAGGTAAAGTAAAAGGTAAGCGTAAAAAAAAAAGTTGTGGACAAAGTTAGATAATTATTTGAAGAGACGTATCCCAATGACCAAGGGCGGATTCAGACAGACCGAACAAGGAAAAGAGAGAGAGAGAGATAAGCTCGGTTAATTACAATAATGTTTACTTACTGGCAGCAAAAATCGTGAATTTCAAAAATGCAAATAGCCTGGAATTAACGGAACGTAAATGTGACTTCTTCTGTTATGTGTTCATTTCATTGGTTCTTGTTTCTTCTTTGTCAGAATTTAGATAAAAGTACATCAAAACATGATGTCATTTATCGTTTCGTGTTTGCGTAGCAGACAAATCAGTTATTGTGTCGGTTTTACTCGCTATGGAAGTAAAGTTAAATCTTTTACTTTGTGAAAAATTTGTAAACTTTTGCGGTTGTGTACAGGTTCACATATTCAGATATTTTCGGTAAATATATGATCTCTCTGGATTCTTTTGCTATACAGTAAGAAACAATACCACCACCAGTTACTATTGTTATAGTAACTTTACTTGAAGCTACACGTTTCGATTTTCCAGCATCGTCAAGGTTCTTACAGTCAGTACATTTGTTGTTCTACAGGTATGTGCCTTGACATTTCACCAAAGTCCTCGTGTTGGCAAATAATACCTTGCTTTCTGCTTGGCGTTTTTCGCAGGATCCACCGTATTTCAGTCACAATGTAGCACTTCATTTCTTGTTGAAAGGCACCTTAAGTAATCCGCAAGGTACCAATATCGTAAGTGTGAAAGTAACTATGTCTGTCACCTTTTCACGACTGAACCGCTGAATCGAATTTGATAAAGGTTGGTATAGAGACAACTTGAACCCTGAGGAAGGACACAGGCTACTTAAAACAATTAAATCAGTAGGCAAAGGTGATAATAATCGATAATTTTGAATCAAGGCAGCAAAAAATTTGTTGGCAATGCATTCTTTCGCAAGAAGAGCTACGTCAAGTTGGAAAGTATTAAATTGTAGCTCTCAAAAAGATGTGCACATAAGTTCACGTTAGTAAATGCTTACCTTTTACGGTTCACCCATAATCATCATTTTTGCCTTTTGTTTGCGCCTGGGGAAGCAAATCGGAAAGGACTGGTGATTTTTCGTTAACCACAAAAGATAATGTTCTCGTGGACTTTTTTGTAGACATTTTTGAGATCTTTATGTTGGTATGATACCCAATTATGTACCACATGCTGATTAGGCAGCGTGTCGTTGCTGGCAAATTCTTTATTTTATGAAGCAGATTACCTTTAAACGGATGAACAAACTTCTTCCAGACACATGTCGCGACAACTCTGATTAAACTAATCTTCAAATATATATAAAGGAACAGCACAATCGATGCATTCTTGTTAGAGCTGTAATGCCATAGACAGAGAAAGACGCTCAACTCACAACACCTGACTTCGTGCGATGAGGCAGCAAGGGGCGGCGCACACGCGAGTTATACTTCTGCGATATTTACTCATCATAAAAATACTGCTCATAACGAGCGAAGCTGCGGGTAAAAGCTAGTTGAATATACAAATATACAGACACTAATAATAACCGATCGAGAACTTTCGGAAAGGCTTACAGATGGCACTCTGTTTACGTAGGAACGTACAGCTTTGCTTGAAGTTATTTGATCTCCTGACGCAGGATCAGTCAAGCTCACTTTGTTTTCGACGAAGATTTAAGCTTCCCTAACTATTATTGGAATTCAACGTCACGTTTTTGCTGCTATTAAAATTTTATTTGTTCCAAATTAGAAACTTCGCCGGCATTTTTCTAAAAAAAAAAAAAAAAAAAAAAAAAAAAAAAAAAAAAAAACCACATTATGTATGATTTTTTTTTTTTTTTTGACGTAAAAAGGTTTTTGAAAACGTATTACGTTTTGTGTAGAAACTTTACAAAGCGCGAAGAACGAACTGATTCAGTACAGCGCAACACTTAGGCCGTCAAGGAATTTCAAACTTAGCGCGGTATGAGCGACGTATTACTGGCTGTTTGATTCTGACCTGTAATTGGACTGTTGTTCCATTACTGCACTGTGTTCAGTGAGTTGTTTGATAAATACACAGCTTAACCGGTTACAATACTCCGCTAATTTGATTCGGTTGTCGAATTTTGCAGTGCTAGAGTTATTGTGCGAAAGTCCACTACAGACAAAGAGGGAAAAAGACAGACCTGTATAAATAAGTTTTTCCTTACATGAAGACACAAAAGTGATGCTAGCGAGGAGGAAGCCCTTCGCCCCACACAACCAAAACAGTCACCTTGTGTTGATGAGACGTCTTCATTTCCTTGCTCGGACGCAACTACAATTACTTCCACCAGTTACGTGCGACAGGAACGTGATATAGCAAATCAATGTTTCAAAACAAGTTTATACACTACTGGCCATTGAAATTGCTACACCAAGAAGAAATGCAGATGATAAACGGGTATTCATGGAACAAATATATTATACTAGAACTGACATGTGATTACATTTTCACTCAATTTGGGTGCATAGATCCTGAGAAATCAGGACCCAGAACAACCACCTCTGGCCGTAATAACGGCCTTGATACGCCTGGGCATTGAGTCAAACAGAGCTTGGATGGCGTGTACAGGTACAGCTGCCCATGAAGCTTCAACACGATACCACAGTACATCAAGAGTAGTAACTGGCGTATTGTGACGAGCCAGTTGCTCGGCCACCATTGACCAGACGTTTTCAATTGGTGAGAGATCTGGAGAATGTGCTGGCCAGGGCAGCAGTCAAAACATTTTCTGTATCCAGAAAGACCCGTACAGGACCTGCAACATGCGGTTGTGCATTGTCCTGCTGAAATGTAGGGTTTCACAGGGATCGAATGTAGGGTAGAGCTACTGGTCGTAACACATGTGAAATGAAACGTCCACTGTTCAAAGTGCCGTCAATGCGAACAAGAGATGACTGAGACGTGTAACCAATGGCACCCCATACCATCACGCCGGGTGATGCGCCAGTATGGCGATGACGAATACATGCTTCTACCAATGTGCGTTCACCGCGATGTCGCCAAACACGGATGCGACCATCATGATGCTGTAAACATAACCTGGATTCATCCGAAAAAATGACGTTTTGCCATTCGTGCACCTAGGTTCGTCGTTAAGTATACCATCGCAGGCGCTCCTGTCTGTGATGCAGCGTCAAGGGTAACCGCAGCCATGGCCTCCGAGCTGATAGTCCATGCTACTGCAAACGACGTCGAACTGTTCGTGCAGATGGTTGTTGTCTTGCAAACGTCCCCATCTGTTTACTCAGGGATCGAGACGTGGCTGCACGATCCGTTACAGCCATGCGGATAAGATGCCTGTCATCTCGATTGCTAGTGAAGCGATGCCATTGGGATCCAGCACGGCGTTCCGTATTACCCTCCTGAACCCACCGATTCCATATTCTGTTAACAGTAATTGGATGTCGACCAACGCGAGTAGCAATGTCGCGATACGATAAACCGTAATCGCGACAGGCTACAATCCGACCTTTATCAAAGTCGGAAACGTGATGGTATACATTTCTCCTCCTTACATGAGGCATCACAATAACATTTCACCAGGCAACGCCGGTCAACTGCTGTTTGTGTACGAGAAACGGTTGGAAACTTTCCTCCTGTCAGCACGTTGTAGATGTCGCCACCGGCGCCAACCTTGTATGAATGCTCTGAAAAGCTAACCATTTGCATTTCACAGCATCTTCTTCCTGTCGGTTAAATTTCGCGTCTGTAGCACGTCATCTTCGTGGTGTAGCATTAATGGCCAGTAGTGTATTTTCTGTATTGAAGACGTATGTTAAACTGATACGTTCCACATCATTACAAAATTTCGTATTCTTCATCTATGGACCAAGTATTAATGTAAAGTAATGTAATGTCACAACAATAAAACATGCATAGCGGCACTCTAGCTTTCACACAAAGACGTGGCTAGAATCCGTCAGCTGTATTTCAGACAACAGTTGAATTTTGTGAGAATATGCTGTGTTAAGCATAAATACTCTTATTGTTGTGAGATAATAAACATGAGTGGCTAAACGCTCTATTTTTGGTCGTGAAATGTAAGTATAAGTCGTTATACTTTGTGCCTCCTCTCACTACTGCCGTATCTTAACGATCTATAGTGTTCGGTACGAGGTGTTGAACGTAAGCCGTGTATGCTGTTGTCGCTGGCATATTGTAGCACATTGGAACATGAACTTTTTTTTAAAAATACGCTTTCGCGAAACTTCATTCGAGTTGGGTCTGACATTTTATCATAGCAGATGATCAGCACGATAAATACGTTTTCAGCGCTATAGGATAGGATCCCGCTTAACCCCCCCCCCCTTCCCCCAATCCGAGAATGCCGCTGCTGTTGTCCAAAAAGGCTGCGTTCACACTTCACAGCGGCACCGATAACGAACGTCAGACCCAACCGCCAGAGGCCCCCGATAAAATGGCCGACAGCTTGGTCACAATGTGTCCCATCTCCCTTGTCAGTTTATGACAGGGTCAAGGAAGTTAGTGAGGTAAGAATCTATTCTGTGTATGAAGTATAGGCTAGATTTTAACCTCCAAAGGTGCTTGGAGACGAGTGCTGCAGTGCGGTGTTAGCTATTAAAAAGATACGGAATGCATGTAAATACACTACTGGCAATTAAAATTGCTACACCAAGAAGAAATGCAGATGATAAACGGGTATTCATTGGACAAATATAATATACTAGAACTGGCATGTGATTACATTTTCACGTAATTTGGGTCCATGGATCCTGAGAAATCAGTACCCAGAACAACCACCTCTGGCCGTAGTAACGGCCTTGATACGCCTGGGCACTGAGTCAAACAGAGCTTAGATATGCGTGTACAGGTACAGCGAGGTGGCGCAGTGGTTATACACTGGACTCGCATTCGGGAGGACGACGGTTCAATCCCGCGTCCGGCCATCCTGCTTTAGGTTTTCCGTGATTTCCCTAAATCGCTCCAGCCAAATGCCGGGATGGACCCTTTGAAACGGCACGGCCGACTTTCTTCCCCATCCTTCCCTAATCCGATGTCCTAGCTGTCTGGTCTCCTTCCCCAAACAACCCAACCCAACCCAACAGGTACAGCTGCCCGTGCAGCTTTAACACGATACCACAGTTCATCAAGAGCAGTGACTGGCGTATTGTGACGAGCCAGTTCCTCGGCCACCATTGACCAGACGTTTTCAATTGCTGAGAGATCTGGAGAATGTGCTGACCAGGGCAGCAGTCGAACATTTTCTGTATCCAGAAAGGCCCGTACAGGACCTGCAACATGCGGTCGTGCATTATCCTGCTGAAATGTAGGGTTTCGCAGGGATCGAATGAAGGGTAGAGCCACGGGTCGTAACACATCTGAAATGGAACGTCCAATGTTCATAGTGCCGTCAATGCGAACAAGAGGTGACCGAGACGTGTAACTAATGGCACCCCATACCATCACGCCGGGTGATACGCCAGTATGGAGATGACGAATACACGCTTCCAACGTGCGTTCACCGCAATGTCGCCAAACACAGATGTGACCATCATGATGCTGTGAACAGAATCCGGATTCATCCGAAAAAATGACTTTTTGCCATTCGTGCACCCAGGTTCGTCGTTGAGTACACCATCGCAGGCGCTCCTGTCTGTGATGTAGCGTCAGGGGTAACCGCAGCCATGGTCTCCGAGCTGATAGTCCATGCTGCTGCAAACGTCGTCGAACTGTTCGTGCAGATGGTTGTTGTGTTGCAAACGTCCCCATCTGTTGACTCAGGGATCGAGACGCGGCTGCACGATCCGTTACAGCCATGCGGATAAGATGCCTGTCATCTCTAATGCCAGTGATATAAGGCCGTTGGGATCCAGCATGGCGTTCCGAAATACCCTCCTGAACCCACCGATTCCATATTCTGCTAAGAGTCATTGGATCTCGACCAACCCGAGCAACAATGAAACCGCAATCGTGATAGGCTACAATCAGACCTTTATCGAAGTCGGAAACGTGATGGTACGCATTTCTCCTCCTTACACGAGGCATCACAACAACTTTTCACCAGGCAACGCCAGTCAACTGCTGTTTGTGTATGAGAAATCGGTTGGAGACTTTCCTCATGTCAGCACGTTGTAGGTGTCGCCACCGGCGCAAACCTTGTGTGAATGCTCTGAAAAGCTAATGATTTGCATTTCACAGCATCTTCTTCCTGTCGGTTAAATTTCGCGTCTGTAGCACGTCATCTTCGTGGTGTAGCAATTTTATGGCCAGTAGTGTAATATGTATCTGTCTCGTAAAGAATATGGCGAGTATTATACTCTCCGTCATCAGCTACTGAAATTATGTGACAAGTTTTATGAATATGAGATGGAAAACGCCATGCTACAAAGGTTAAAAATGCTTTAACATTGTGACAACAATTTTCCTTCTTCCACCACCAATTAGTGTCAAAAGGGGCAGCTACCTTTGAATGTAAAATGCGTTCGTGATGTGTTTTATATTTATACCTGTATATTCTCAATGATACTTCACATTAAGGCTCTCTTCCAAACCCTTCTTTTCGAGTATGGTGTATTATGTAACAGTAGTGGGATGTGCGACTTCTGTGTATAAAGGTGTGGTGTCTCTGGCGTGGAGCGCCCATCTTTGACTCTGACCTCTTGAAACTGCTTTGTTCTTTCTCTCTCTTGGCGCGCAACTTGTGTACTGCCATGTTTTGTTCTTCTTCCTTCTAATAAACGCATTTTCGATATTTAAACCTATCAGCATTACATGATAACCACAGTGGTGACCCTGACATTGCCATCGTATGATCGTAAGTTATTTTGAGCTTCTCTTCATCATTAACAGACTTCGTGTGCCAGCCCACGTTGACTTCGGAACAATGGATCTACCAGTGTCTTTCGGTGCTAGTGCTATGCATCCTGTTAACTGTGCTTTTGAACATGAGTGGTCAAGTGTACCTAATGTGCATTTGGTTAAAAGCAAACAATTATGTACGCTCAATCACGCCATTAGCCACTTAACCTTAATTGCCCCGACATGGCCACCATCAAGTGTGACAGCTCAACAACGGCCACAACATGGACAATGCATGCCACCTAATGTGACACTGTGGAGGATCACTCAGTTAAGAAGGATGTTGTGGTTTACCCCTCAGCTACGCCGTCTCCTTCGGTTTGGTTTGATGTGCTGACGAAGTTCCAGAACTGTGAGTCGAACATTTCTATGCATGGGGTTGCACATTCATATATGTCTAGTGTCACAGCACCCCCCCCCCCTCCCACAGCACGCCATCATCTCAGCAACACCAGTCGTCTCAACCATGCTGGTTTCCACAACCATCGCTCCGTGGTTACACAATGACTGCCTCCAGCCTGCTTTCATAATGGTGCCCACTGTTCAACCCACGCCAGTTACTTGATCAACCCTCGGCTGCACCGAACTGCCTTCTGCCCACTGTTGCAATGGCACCAGCCGTTACACCCACACTGTGTTCATCATCAGGCCTGAAGTTGGGGCACACGGTACCAACTTTTGCACCTGCACACTCCACAACATGTGCTACATGCTGCTGCCCCCTCCACACACACACACACACACACACACACACACACACACACAGACCTTGGGCAACGCACCGTCCATCGCTACTGCACTTCCGGTGTTGGGAGCTTCCTGCTCTGCTCGCATGGATCTCCACCTGCCAGTACTGCATCAACATGTGTTACCCAGCAGGCTTCCTATGCTGCCTGCTTTGCAAAACGCTAACCCAAAGACTTGGTTCGCATTAGTGGATCACCTACTGGATATCCACGGTATTCCGGATGACGACGCACATTTTGTCTGCCTGGTGAGTCACTTCCACACTCATCCAAACCTCATCAGCGTTCTACTTCTCTTACTGCCCTCCTCACAAAAGTATTTGACGGCAAAAGCACTGCTCATCAAGCGCCTTCCTCTCCCCCCGGCGGAGGATCTCCACCACATTATTCACAATGAGCACTCGACGACCGCACACCTTCGCAGCTTTGGCGGTGCTCCGTGCATTAATTGATGATCAAGCATTACCTGACGCCGTGGTTTGGACTTTTTGGATGGTCAAAATGCCTTCGGCTGTAGAACTCCACCTACTGTCCCACATAACCGACCCACTTGAGGTTCACTTACACATGACTGATCGAGCTTATACTATCATTTGTCACAGACACCACCAGTCACGGACGACTCCTCCATCACCATCAGTTGGCACACCTTCACCTCCAGTTCTGCACCCTGCTGGCAGAGGCCAGTGTGCTCGCCTCGGCACCTCAGCTGACAGTCAGGAGCTGACACCTAGCGGCCTACATGAGGTGATGCCTGTGGTCTCCCAACAGCAGCCGACTTCGCCCTAGCGGCTTTCAGCCTCGATGCAGCCATCAGTGGCCCCTCCCTCTCCACACCACCTCGTCTCCCAGCCTACCCAGTGTACTAGTACTATGGTACTTACAGGGATGCTGCATGCAACTGTCACACACCTTGCGCCTATCCAAATGTTTCCAGCGGGCACGTATAGGCGCCACGTTCCTTAACAGAGCCTACCGTCTGACGCCGCATCACTCGCTTCAGCGGGGCGATGCCTCTACACCACTGACTTGTCATCGGGCAATCGCTTTCTCATCGCCACCGGCGCCGACGTCAGCGTTATTCCGGCCAAGCACGCAGGCAACATGATTTCACCTGCTAACCTCGCCTTGATTGCTGCAAATCATTCTCCTATGGTGGTACTTGGCTCCATCGAGATGTCAGCTCTCCTATCGCCAGTTCACACTTTCCCTTGGACTTTCCACGTCACCAATATGGATGAACAAGTGATTGGGTTGGACTTTCACCGGACCTGCAGGTCGCCACACTTCGCCATGCATCTGGTTCTGCTGTTCCGTTCTCAAATGAGTTCAGCACGACATCTTTCCACCTCCTTGGCTATGCTTTCCACCTGTGCATCTCTGCTTGAGCATATTACTACACGGCTTTCTGATTTGTCAGATGTACACACACATTTCGACGAACTCCGCACCCAGAAAGATCGTTACGCGCCCGCATTGCATCTGCCTCTGCTGGATTGTCACATGCACAGCGCACCATACGTTGCCTATCTGCAGAACAGCAACGAGGCGACCCAACACATGCCTCTACTGCATGTTCTCCCGAATTTGTTCATGTGTCGAGCATTCCACCACCTGCTGTCGTTTTTGCATCACCATGGACAAATCTCCAGGATGCACCTGCTCATGCTACTCCATATTCCTCACACCACGTGGCTGCTGCACCACGCCTTCCTTCGTTGACCACAGCCGACACCTCGCCTACGCTGTCCCGATCCAGCAAGGTCAGTGAGCCGACGTTGCTGACCCTCTCTACCCCTCTTGCCGGCCTCCCTTCGCGAGTATCGGCCATCAGTAATGGTACTTATCATAGGATTTCAAAAAATGGTTCAAATGGCTCTAAGCAGTATGGGACTTAACATCTGAGGTCATTAATCCCATAGACTTAGAATTACTTAAACCTAACTAATCTAAGGACATCACACACATCCATGCCCAAGGCAGGATTCGAACCTGCGACCATAGCAGCAGCGTCATTCCAGACTGAAGCACCTAGAACCGCTCGGCCAAAGCGGCCAGTGTCATAGGATTTGTACAACAGACAGCCCACCTGTACATTATAAGGCCATGCACATTGACGCCTCTAAACTTCTGTGCGCAAAAGTAATCTTTCAGGATTTGTTGACTTCAGGCATACTCCACCCCTCCGATAGCAACTGGTCTTCACCTATCCACCTTGTTCCTATAAAGGATGGTTCCTTACGCATGTGCGGGGCTACAGGTCTCTTAATGCTCGCACAATTATTGATGACTACCCGAATCCTCATATCCAGGATTGCACGCAATTATCACATGATTCTAAGTTTTTCTCTGTTTTAGATTTTTCGAAACCATCAAATTCCTATGCATCCTCTGGATATTCTGAAGACAGCCATCATCACCCCCTTTGGCATATTTGAATACTGTTACATGCCTGAAAAATGCTGCACAGACTTTGCAGCAGTTCATTGATTCCATTTTGCTACCTTTGCCATTTGCTTATGCTTTCTTAGCTGATATACTGATCTTTTCCTCCTCTGCTGAGGAACTTCAAGTTCACCTCGATGCAGTCCGTTTTGCCCTCGCTGCCAATGGCGTGGTGATCAACCACGATAAACCTCAACTCTGTTCCACATTTGTTACTTTCCTAGGCCATACAGTCTCTGCCGACGGCCTCTGACCGACGAGTTCTCGTGTCGAAACCATACTTGATCTCCCTCTTCTTGAAGATTACTCTCAGCTCCATCGTTTTCTGGGCATGGCAAATTTTTACTGCCACCATATTTCTCAGGCTGCCTCCATCCAATTGGCCCTCATTGATGCCCTCTCCGGCAAAAACTCCACAGGGAAACAGAAATTGACCTGGACCAAACCCATGCTCGATGCATTTGGTAACCTTAAAACTGCCCTCGTCAAACCCATTACACGAGTCCAGCCTGACCCTGAGGCCCATGTTTCGATCACGACTGATGCCAGTGACTCAGCTGTAGGCTCTCTTTTACAACAGTAAACTGCTGACTCAACCCAACCACTCTGCTTCTTTTCCAAGAAACTGACTAAGAGCCAGTGTAAGTAATCGGCTTTCGATCGTGAGCTTCTCGCTGTGTACGAGGCGATTAAACATTTTACATAGCGACCTCGAGGGCAACCTTTCACAATCTACTCAAATCACAAGCTATTCGTAATCCGGCTAAGGATCTTCCGCTGAGGCGTTTTCGTCATGTGGACTACATCTGTCAGCACTCTTCCAATGCATGCTATACCAGCAGCGTGGAGAATGTTGTGGCAGATTACCTATCCTGCATCTGCATGCTAACCGCACTGTTGAACTTGGAAGAGCTCGCCCGACTTCAGGCAGAAGACGATGGATACAGCGATTAATTTCAGACAATGATTCATTGCTCTGTGTCCAATCCCACATCCTACATGGGTCGACGACCCTGATCCTTTGCGACATCTCTATGGCCACTCCCCACCCTCCGGTCCCTACAGCTCTTCGGCATGGGGTCTTTACTGCTTTGCACCGCTTGGCCCAATTGGGAATATGGGCTGTGAAAAGGCTGGTTACTGAGCTCTTCGTCTGGCCCGGTGTGAAGCACAACTGCCACACATGGAGCCACGTGTGTGTACCTTGCCAGCACAGCAAGGTTGGCAAGCACACTCAGCCTCGATTAGGCAAGTTTGACGTTCCAAGAGGATGCCTTCGGCCCATCCACATCGACATCGTTGGCCCCGTCCGCCCTTCTGGGGGTACAGATACATCTTATCAATCATCAACCGCATAACCCGCTGGGTTGAGGTGGTCCCTCTTGTGGACATTACGGCCAAGACTATTGCTTGTTCTTTCGTTTCCACATAGGTCGAGTGATTAGGCTGTCCTCTTTACCTCACACCAGACCAGGGACGATAGTTCGAGTCCGTTCTCTTTGCATGGCTGTGTGAACTCTGCGGTGGTCCTGAATTCCACACAACAGTCTACCACCCACAGGCAAATGGCCTGGACAAACGGTGGCACCGCATCCTCGAGGCCGCGCTTATGTGCCACAGTGGCTTATGGTCTGAGGCACTTCCTTGCGTCCTGCTGGGCATCCACTCAGCACATAAAAAAGACTTGAACGTATCACTCGCTGAGCTTTTATACAGCGAGCCCCTCCTCCTTGCAGCAGAGTTCGTGGAGGACTCACTGATGGCTGATACTATGGACCTTCCGGCTCTGGTTGAACAGGTTTGCGCGCACGTCGCACGCCTCCGCACCAGTCTGCCTCACCCTCATTCCACCCCACATGTGTTCGTCCACAAGGAACTTGCATCTTGTGAATTTGTGAAGCTGTGTTACGACTCCGTGCGAGCGGCCTTGCAACCACCTTATTCGGGGCCTCACTGAGTGTTACGCCAGGGTGTGAACACGTTCGTAATTCTTCTACATAGACGACCACAGACCGTGTCTGTTAATCGCCTGAAACTAGCGTGGTCACTCTCTGACCCGCCTTCCAATGCTTCCGATCTGCTTTCCGTTGCTGCAGCCCCGCCTCCGACGCCGCCGACCTGCCCTCGACCGATGCCTCTCCGCATGTGGAGTAACTGCCCGCAAGGGACTCTTGCAGCGCAGTTTCCGATGCGCCTACTCCTCGCAGCGGCCGCCACCTGCAACCAAAGCGCTGGCGCAAGGATTACGCTTTCGAGTGATGAAGCTTCCGTCCGCCGTGCTCCACACTGTCGAGGGGGGTGGGGGGGGGGGGGCGCTCTGTGGTGTCTCTGGCGCGAAGCGCCTTAACTTTGACTCTGACCTATTGGAACTGCTTTGTTCTATCTCTCTCTCTCTCTGCCGTGTTTTGTTCTTCTTGCTTCATGTCTAATAAATGCATTTACGATATTTAAAATGTGTAATTCCTGATCAGCATTACGTGATAAGCACAAAGATTTCGCCATTCCATTGCTGGCAGGTTATTCAAATAATTAGATTCTAGCACAGGAAACTTCAATACTCTTTAAACACTTGCTCTATGCTCTTTAAACGCTTTCTCGGTGGATTTGAGAAAGGAAGTAAGAAGGCTTCTGATGGCAGTATTATTTCAGACTGAGAGTAGCTTTTCATAAAGGAAATCATCTTTAACTTATCACAGCGTCTTTTTCGTGCACTTGCACAAAGCAAACTTCAAAATTCGGTATAGAACAAACTTAACATTTTGCATTATTTGGGGAGCGAGAGTGAAGATATTAGCTATTAAATTAGTATTTAGGGCATCGTAAATAGCATCCAAGATATCAAACAAACATTTTGAAATTGTACTTTTCTGGAAGTGGTGTATGTCAAATACCGAAGTGTCACGTCTAATTTTACTTGAGCTAGAACTGCATCTTTAACGTGAGTATCGGATTTTTTAACTGAGCTCGAATCACACTTTTGCAAGTACTGGAAGTTAGCTTTCGTTATCTGGAAACGTTTCACATATTGAGGCTTCGTCTTTAGATATACAAGATGATTAATGGTGACCCTGAAAAGCAAGATTAAAAAAAACTATGTTTTGCGAATTTATTTGAAGTTGTGCAGGCATACGTTACTTAACCTTCAATGACTACCATATAACATACTGTGAAAGATAAATAAAGCTTAGAATAAGATACTCCAAACATGTAAAACACTAAAAGCTGGATACACATAACACCACATATGCAAACCACTTCATGTAGTAGAATCAGCCCCTACTGATATAAAAACGTCAGTAGGCAGTAATAATAATTTTTAGACAGCTAATATCCACCTACCACCACACAAAAAAGATCCACTATAGTAACCTTAAGCATAAGATACTCCATCCTTCCCATGTGAACAAACTATTTTTTGAGGTCGTAATTCACACTTACAATTTCCGATAAAGATTTTGCCTACTTGTGGTTTCCAATAAGCCTGCGATTTCTGTAGATACATTCCGAACTATATTCCGATTATGGTATTTTTACCCTCAGCATGCCACAAATTCATTCTTCCTTGGATTAAACATCGGTTTCTCAAAGCTCACATCGGTCGATTTGACCGACGAAACAAAATGATTTGAATTTCACTAATTGTTGTCCGAAGTCTAAACGTTCGGGTGATGAGATCGGCTACAGCGTGACCGCGCTCATAGTGGCGTATGATGTGAAAAAATGGGTCGATGTTGGCCGTCGGCGGAATTCACCGATATTGGTGCCACTATGTCAGCAGCCTAATGGCCGACTTCGCCGGTTTTTGCCTTTGCTGCGATGCGTGTCTCGCAGCGCTCCAAATGCGACACAAATGTAATGCATGGTGCATCTAAACACAGTCTGCAGCGTTCGCTTGCGGAACCGCTTCTCACAACACTGATGCAGGTGAACGGAAATTGGATGAGGTGGAGCTATCTCCGCCGATGTCTATCGTTAGATGGACGTCGTAGCAGGGTACAGGGTTAAAAACGGCTGTGTGACCATTCCAATTTGCCTGTGAGCGCTGGGTAGTCCAGACAGGGACCAAAAACATCCATTTTGCTCTAGCCTCTTAACCTAACTGCATGAAACGGAAGATGTTGCCTGTTCTGGAAGGGCTGATTGCTTGGTTACGACTACACTTAGTGTATATTGTTTCATAGCGTATAAATTTGCAATATTTTCATATCTGCTTTCTAAAGCTTTGTTAGTAAAGGATAATGAGGGTCACTGCGGTTTATTTAGTTATTTAGTAAACCCATTACTGACTTCTTGACCTCTTACAGACACCATGTACAAGTGTCGATCAGAAATGTTGTGCTCACTGGCCCAGAAAAGGTGGGCAGCCAACCACTTGCTAGTGTGTGACGTAACAAGGTCGACTGGAACACTTCGGTGTGCTCAATAATTATTTAATTTTTCTTGTAATAGCCGACATTCGCGAAAGAAGCACATCTGGCTGTAAAATAATATTATTAGTCATTTAAGACGATTCCTCTAAAACAGACAAAAACATAGTTACAATCTGTCACGAAAACTAAATGCCAGTTCGATAAATAACGTACCAAAATAAATGTAGATGTAAAATTTGCTGTAACAGTAGTGCCAGTGTGGTATGCTGATACATACCAAAACATTTCTAGCACTGTATCTGTCTGATTGCACCCTTTTATATTATTCATTTGTGCTATGAAATGGATGTAATTATCTTAGACAGTGACAGACAGAAGAGTAGCCACTTCTTATAAATAATTGAAATTAATATTTACTCACAATTAGTACTTTTTTAACTATGTGTTTCCATCCACTAATTATTTTTATAATGTGTTTGAAGAATTCGTTCTACAATGATTAAGAAACAGGTGTATAATGTTTTGTTGGGTAGGCCAATGTAAATAATTGTTTTCCTGCTATTATTACAATTACAGGTAAACTATTCAACCTGGATCAAACATGTGCTCCCACAGATGAAGGAAGGTGCCAGTGGTTAGAAAATTCTTGGCAGCCTACTACCGACTTTAAGTTTCCACTGGACCCTGAAAGCAAGAAAAACCTTTATTTCCAGTTATGTTGGTAAGGGGAGTTGGAACACCCTATCCCAACAACGTTAAATTTAGTGACTCGGCTTCCCTATATTTCAGGAACCACTGTAGCCATTGACATGAAACTTTTACAGATCATTAAACTGTATGTTCTAAGTCTACTGAACTACAAAAATTGCATTTCAACCACTGCTGTCGGAAATACTATCTTTTAATTACACAGTTAAAATTTTGTGTACTTTTTTGTACGTTATCGTAAAGAATTTTAATTATAATTAACATTATGGTCTTCTTTTAGTTCAGTAGACTCAGGATATGTATGTTACTACTCCCTGAAAATTTGAATACTCTGCTCAAAGTGGTTTCTGAGATTGAGGGAAAAATGCAACAGAAAATGTAAATTTCAGGAATGGCTTCTAAAATTTGAAAATACTGTAACTCACTTAATGTATGCTTAATTTTTTATTTTTGGTCAGTCAGAAGTACCCTGCACCATATTGCATATCATCCTCTTGATCTTTTACCAAGTTTTTTTCTTCTTTCTGGATTCCTTATTGGCCAACTGTGCTGCATACTCTGCTTTATCAATCTGGACCTTGACCATCCATTCAAGTTCTCTGATGCAGTTTGCTCCAAGATTAATTCCCATATGCTGTAGCACTTTCACCCTAGCAATGCTGCCATCATTAAAAGCAATAACAGCATCACTGACCCCCCACTTTAGTGTCTTCATTCCAACAAAAATATTTTTTGGTAAGCAAGTCCATTTAAGATTATTGAACGACTCATTGGGATTTTGAGTCTGACCATGCAGTCACTTCTTCAGCAATTCAGGATTTGCCAGGTCTCTGTAAATAGGTTTTATGATATCCATGACTGCTGCTGGGATGGAATGTTTATGGTTGTATGAACTGTTTGAGTGCTGGGCATTGCAGTAATTGCACCATGAATTAGGTCCAGGAGGGCAAAGGTGGTGTATTGGTTTTTCATCAGGTGACAATCTGTGGAAGATGGTAGCCCATACTGTATGCTTCATTTTCAGCAAATCCTCAGTATTATTTCTAATGGCCATCCCATAATACTGCAGTAGTTCATCATTCATTTTGTCTGTCAGCCTGCCTCTTATGGTTTTACCATCAGAAAGTTTCTTGTCTCTCAAACTTTGTTTCAACTTCCTCAACCTGATGCCCATCCTCTTCTGGACATGGCCAACACATTCCAGTTTTGTGATAATCTTCTCACTATAAGGCTGAGTGGCTACTACACTGTTATATGCTTTTGAGTCTCCATCACCTAAGAATTTAGTGTAACACACTCCCCTTTCAATCACAGGTCGACTAAAAATTTCAACAGCTGCAGAGGCCTCCATACCACCACTTGTTCCTTCATAATTTCTGTCACAGATATGCCCTTCTTCATTCCCTTATTTACACTTATAACAATGTTTGGTTAAAATCTGGAAATCTATTACCTTTCCAGTTTCTACACTGGTCACCATAGCAACAGAATTCTAAGAACTGTAGCTGTGCTTCTGCCAAGTGCCATCAAAAGCTACTGGTATTTCAGTCATACCATCATTTATTTCAACAGCTTCGTTTAAAGCACCCTTCATTGAATCAAATGCAACAGACTCCACAGCAGTTCCAATAAATCCTGCACACTTGTCGATTTTACAAGGTGGGCATGGCATATTCATCACGGCATCTTTGCCAATAGCTCTCAATCCATAAAACCAGCTAACATTTATTTCAAAATAATTATTTTTACACTTATCAGAATTCCAAAATGAGGGAGTATATTTACAACTGGCACAATTAATGATATGTTTCCTGGCTAGTCCACTTGATACCTCACTGCTTCATGTAAACTAACTGGCCCACCACACATTTTACAATACACACATTATTTTTACACTTATCAGAATTCCAAAATGAGGGAGTATATTTACAACTGGCACAATTAATGATATGTTTCCTGGCTAGTCCACTTGATACCTCACTGCTTCATGTAAACTAACTGGCCCACCACACATTTTACAATACACACATTCACCTACCACCCTTGTAAGTCTATCAGAATATAAGCTAACCTACCATTTACATCACTTTCGTTTTGAGGAAACTGTGTATCACAACGTTTTATCTTAATCTTTGAAGCACTAATGGGTGTTTCTCTAGATACTTACGAGTTTTCCTGTATTTCATTGTCTGTAACTTCACACACCACATGTTGAATAAGATGTTTCCCTTTATTCGAAAATCTATTACCATGAAACCCACGTTTCTTAAAAACACTTTACTTTTTGAGAGATTTAGGAATCTATATGTCACTTTTCCTCGGAAAAACATTAGCACTTTGACATACAACGCATGTTTACTGTATGAAACGAAACGATACTGATTTTGACAGTGCTACCAATACAGACACGTAATTAATCCTTTATAACACAGTAATCCACAGCCTTTCGCACAAAAAAATTACCGATTTTATTAGATCTTGAAGTATTGGACGTAAAAATTTTAATATTTTCAACCGGTGTAGATTATATTTTAAAAAATAAAATAATCCCATGTGAGTTTATAAGTGATATATACAGGGTGTTACAAAAAGGTACGGCCAAACTTTCAGGAAACATTCCTCACACACAAATAAAGAAAAGATGTTATGTGGACATGTGTCCGGAAACGCTTAATTTCCATGTTAGAGCTCATTTTAGTTTCGTCAGTATGTACTGTACTTCCTCGATTCACCGCCAGTTGGCCCAATTGAAGGAAGGTAATGTTGACTTCGGTGCTTGTGTTGACATGCAACTCATTGCTCTACAGTACAGTAGCATCAAGCACATCAGTACGTAGCATCAACAGGTTAGTGTTCATCACGAACGTGGTTTTGCAGTCGGTGCAATGTTTACAAATGCGGAGTTGGCAGATGCCCATTTGATGTATGGATTAGCACGGGGCAATAGCCGTGGCGCGGTACGTTTGTATCGAGACAGATTTCCAGAATGAAGGTGTCCCGACAGGAAGACGTTCGAAGCAATTGATCGGCGTCTTAGGGAGCACGGAACATTCCAGCCTATGACTCACGACTGAGGAAGACCTAGAACGACGAGGACAACTGCAATGGACGAGGAAATTCTTCGTGCAGTTGACGATAACCCTAATGTCAGCGTCAGAGAAGTTGCTGCTGTACAAGGTAACGTTGACCACATCACTGTATGGAGAGTGCTACGGGAGAACCAGTTGTTTCCGTACCATGTACAACGTGTGCAGGCACTATCAGCAGCTGATTGGCCTCCACTGGTACACTTCTGCGAATGGTCCATCCAACAAAGTGTCAATCCTCATTTCAGTGCAAATGTTCTCTTTACGGATGAGGCTTCATTCCAACGTGATCAAACTGTAAATTTTCACAATCAACATGTGTGGGCTGACGAGAATCCGCACGCAGTAAGTGCAATCACATCATCAACACAGATTTTGTGTGAACGTTTGGGCAGGCATTGTTGGTGATGTCTTGATTGGGCCCCATGTCCTTCCACCTACGCTCAATGGAGCACGTTATCATGATTTCGTACGGGATACTCTACCTGTGCTGCTAGAACATGTGCCTTTACAAGTACGACACAACATGTGGTTCATGCACGATGGAGCTCTTGCACATTTCAGTCGAAGTGTTCGTAAGCTTCTCAACAACAGATTCAGTCACCTATGGATTGGTAGAGGCGGACCAATTCAATGGCCTCCACGCTCTCCTGACCTCAGCCCTCTTGACTTTCATTTATGCGGGCATTTGAAAGCTCTTGTCTACGCAACCCCGGCACCAAATGTAGAGACTCTTCGTGCTCGTATTGTGGACGGCTGTGATACAATACGCCATTCTCCAGGGCTGCATCAGCGCATCAGGGATTCCATGCGACGGAGGGTGGATGCATGTATCCTCGCTAACGGAGGACATTTTGAACATTTCCTGTAACGAAGTGTTTGAAGTCACGCTGGTACGTTCTGTTGCTGTGTGTTTCCATTCCATGATTAATATGATTTGAAGAGAAGTAATAAAATAAGCTCTAACATGGAAAGTAAGCGTTTCCGGACACATAACGTATTTTCTTTCTTTGTGTGTGAGGAATGTTTCCTGAAAGTTTGGCCGTACCTTTTTGTAACACCTATATATTGCAAATTTTATGAGATACAAATCCGAAAATGTGAAAAAATTTCCGTTCTAACTCCCCTTAAAGAAGTGTGAGTGGCTTGAATACAGTAAAATTGCCAGTAGGGGATTATATATAAGGTGTTCCTTGTTTTTGGACAGCATGAGGCGTGTATGAAAGATGTGAAATTGTGAAAATTAGTGGAAGAACTGCAGAAATTATAAAAGGAAGCTTTTCAAAGTCTCACACGTCACGGGAACACCAAGCTAATATGGTAACCTGTCACAAATTCCTGATGGTGATGATGGATGGGAAGTCAGTGGATATTTTTGGCCAAGTGAGATGCCAGGAGAGCAAAGCTGTAGAAGACAATCGCAAAAAGCTTATAGTCATTTTAAAAACAATTATACTACGTATCATGTGAATCATTCCATTAAGAGGACATAGGGATGACGGTGATTTAGAATCGAAAAGTTCTCCTGGTGGAGGCAACTTCAGAGCATTGTTGAAGTTCCGAGAAGATCCTGGAGATGCCATACCTACTCCACTACGTGAAACCATATGCTACAAATGCTTCCTGCATTAACAAATCGTTGCAAAATGAATTAATTGGAAGTTGTGGGCAGTCAGTAACAAACAAATTAGTAGCCAAAATTGAAAGATGTAAATGTTTTTCTATTTTAGCTATTTTAGCTTCTATTAGTGAGCAATTCCATTTGTAATCACTATTCCGAAGTGGATACAAATTAAATCAAAGAAGATTTCCTCGAGTTTGTCCAGATTGTGGAGCTTACTGGTGAATACACAGCTCGCAGTACAGTGCAAGAATTGGACAGCCTGAACCTAGACATTTCACTGTGCCATGGAGAAGCATATGACGGAAGTGCCGGTATGAATCGTAAAATAAGTGTCCAGGTGTGTATATCCGATATTCAACCTTTATGGTTTTATACTCATACTTAGCCATCAGTACTGCCTGCACAGTACCTAGCGAAGCAACTGTTGTGGGAGTTATTTCAGCTGTGACAACCTTTGTCCGTGAGTCCGGTGGAAGACTGCATCTCTTCAAGGAAGATGTTCAAACTCATCTGCCCTGGAAAAACAAAGCATACTAAAAAAATGTGTGAGCCAAGATAGGTTGAAAGACATGAGGCGATTTTAAGATTTTTAGACATCTTCCTATGTCTTCCTGGAATTTTGCAAAAAATGGATGATAAAGGAAACAAACGAGTTACACATAAGTTTCGCTGCTCCAAGCTATAATTTCGTTGGAATTCATTGTGAGCTTCATCATGCTCACTGACGTTCGGGAACAGTTCTTTCTTTACTTCGATCGTTACAGGCCTTTCAAACTGACATACTTTCGGCGAAGAAGCTTGTCAATACAACCATAAAAATCCTCCAAAACAACGCGAAATTAGCATAGATGCATTCAAAATAAGTTTCAATAGGGCCGAAAGTGTAGCAGATCAGATTTGCACAGAAATCACAGTCTACAGACCAGAAAACTGTCAAGTCAACAGACCCAGTTGTCTGTAGAAGAGTATTACCGCCTGTGAGTGTTCACACCATCTCGATCTTTTGTTTAATGAAATGTCATTAAGAGTCCCTACATCTCAGCTACAAAGAATCGGACATCTACAACAACAGTTGTCGCAGAACGAAAAAACTTTGTATCCTACAACTATAATACCAATGAGTCACTGTTGGAATCGACCAACTCATACAGATAATTGGATGTAACACTTTGTAGGGATATGAAATGGAATGATCACATAGGCTCAGTCATGGATAAAGCAGATGACAGATATCTGTTTATTGGTAGAATACTGGGGATATGCGATCGGTTTACAAAGGAGGTTGCTTACAAATCAGTTGTGCAACTGGTTCTGGAATATTGCTCAAGTGTGTTTGACCCAGATGGGACTGGCAGGAGATATTGAACGTATACAGAGAAGGACAACACGAATGTTCAGAGGTTTGTCCGATCCACGGGACAGTGTCACAAAGATACGGACGAACCTGAACTGGCAAACTCTTGAAGATAGACGTAAACTATCCTGAGAAAGTCTACTAGCACAGTTTCAAGACCCGACTGTAAATGATGACTCTAGAAATATACTTCAACCCCCTATGTCTCGCTCACATAGTTATCGGAGGACACGATTAGAATAATTACAGCACGCAAGGAGGCATTCAAACGGCCTTTCTTGCCGCGCTCCGTATGTGAATGGGTCGGGAAGAAACCGTAATAACCCGTACAATGGGACGTATCCTATGCCTTGCACTTCCTGGTGGTTTCCACAGCGCAGATGTAGAAACACTATTGTCTTAGTTTAGTGTTCATAAGATTAGATTAGAGATTAGATTCATACTAGTTCCATGGATCATGAATACGATATTTCGTAATGATGTGGAATGAGTCGAATTTTCCAATACATGACATAATTAGGTTAATTTAACAACATACTTAAGTTAATATAACAACTTTATTTTTTTGTGTTTTTTTGTTTTTCTTTATTTTTTATTTTTATTTTTTTTTTGTTTTTTTTTTCTTAATTTATATCTAAAAATTCCTCTATGGAGTAGAAGGAGTTGTCATTCAGAAATTCTTTTAATTTCTTCTTAAATACTTGTTGGTTATCTGTCAGACTTTTGATACTATTTGGTAAGTGACCAAAGACTTTAGTGCCAGTATAATTCACCCCTTTCTGTGCCAAAGTTAGATTTAATCTTGAATAGTGAAGATCGTCCTTTCTCCTAGTATTGTAGTTATGCTCACTGCTATTACTTTTGAATTGGGTTTGGTTGTTAATAACAAATTTCATAAGAGAGTATATATACTGAGAAGCTACTGTGAATATCCCTAGATCCTTAAATAAATGTCTGCAGGATGATCTTGGGTGGACTCCAGCTATTATTCTGATTACACGCTTTTGTGCAATAAATACTTTATTCCTCAGTGATGAATTACCCCAAAATATGATGCCATATGAAAGCAATGAGTGAAAATAGGCGTAGTAAGCTAATTTACTAAGATGTTTATCACCAAAATTTGCAATGACCCTTCTTGCATAAGTAGCTGAACTCAAACGTTTCAGCAGATCATCAATGTGCTTCTTCCAATTTAATCTCTCATCAATGGACATACCTAAAAATTTGGAATATTCTACCTCAGCTATATGCTTCTGATTAAGGTCTATATTTATTAATGGCATCATACCATTCACTGTACGGAACTGTATGTACTGTGTCTTATCAAAATTCAGTGAGAGTCCGTTTACAAGGAACCACTTAGTAATTTTCTGAAAGACAGTATTGACAATTTCATCAGTTAATTCTTGTTTCTCAGGTGTGATTACTATACTTGTATCATCAGCAAAGAGAACTAACTTTGCCTCTTCATGAATATAGAATGGCAAGTCATTAATATATAATAAGAACAACAAAGGACCCAAGACTGACCCTTGTGGAACCCCATTCTTGATAGTTCCCCAGTTTGAGGAATGTGCTGATCTTTGCATGTTATGAGAACTACTTATTTCAACTTTCTGCACTCTTCCAGTTAGGTACGAATTAAACCATTTGTGCACTGTCCCACTCATGCCACAATACTTGAGCTTGTCTAGCAGAATTTCATGATTTACACAATCAAAAGCCTTTGAGAGATCACAAAAAATCCCAATGGGTGGTGTTCGGTTATTCAGATCATTCAAAATTTGACTGGTGAAAGCATATATGGCATTTTCTGTTGAAAAACCTTTCTGGAAACCAAACTGACATTTTGTTAGTACTTCATTTTTACAGATATGTGAAGCTACTCTTGAATACATTACTTTCTCAAAAATTTTGGATAAAGCTGTTAGAAGGGAGATTGGACGGTAATTGTTGACATCAGATCTATCCCCCTTTTTATGCAAAGGTATAACAATAGCATATTTCAGTCTATCAGGGAAAAAGCTCTGTTCCAGAGAGCTATTACACAGGTGGCTGAGAATCTTACTTATCTGTTGAGAACAAGCTTTTAGTATTTTGCTGGAAATGCCATCAATTCCATGTGAGTTTTTGCTTTTAAGCAAGTTTATTATTTTCCTAATTTCAGAGGGAGAAGTGGGTGAGATTTCAATTGTATCAAATTGCATAGGTATGGCCTCTTCCATTAACAGCCTAGCATCTTCTAATGAACACCTGGATCCTACTATATCCACAACATTTAGAAAATGATTATTAAAAATATTTTCAACTTCTGACTTTTTGTTCGTAAAGTTTTCATTCAATTTGATGGTAATACTGTCTTCCTCTGCTCTTGGTTGACCTGTTTCTCTTTTAATAATATTCCAAATTGTTTTAATTTTATTATCAGAGTTGCTGATTTCAGACATGATACACATACTCCTGGATTTTTTAATAACTTTTCTTAATATAACACAGTAGTTTTTATAATTTTTAATAGAGTCTGGGTCACTACTCTTTCTTGCTGTCAGATACATTTCCCTTTTCCTGTTACAAGATATTTTTATACCCTTAGTAAGCCATGGTTTGTTACAAGGTTTCTTACGAGTATATTTAACTATTTTCTTGGGGAAGCAGTTTTCAAATGCATTTACAAAAATGTCATGAAATAAATTATATTTTAAATTGGCATCAGGTTCACGGTACACCTCATCCCAGCCTAACTGCTGTAGGCTTTCCCTGAAATTTGCAATTGTTAAATCGTTGACTGAACGTACTACTTTGGAGGACTGTTTAGTATTGCTGAATGGAGCTATGTCATATATTGTAACTAGCTGTGCACCGTGATCAGAAAGACCATTCTCAACAGGCTGAGCATTTATCTGGTTAAACTTATCTTGGTCTATAAAGAAGTTATCTATCAGTGAGCTGCTATCCTTTACCACCCGAGTAGGAAAATCAATAACGGGTGTCAAATTGAAAGAATCGAGTAATACTTCAAGGTCGTTTTTCCTATTACCCTCTTTCAGAGAATCTACATTGAAGTCCCCAAAAATAATAATTTGCTCCCCCCTGTCTGACAGATAGCACAACAAGGAGTCAAAATTTTTCAGAAATAGATGAAAATTTCCTGATGGGGACCTATATACAGTTACAATTATAAATGTGCCTTTATTTAATTTAAGCTCACAGGCACATGCTTCTATATGTTTCTCTACACAAAACTTTTTCGTTTCTATACTTTTTGCGCAATGATAACTTTTGACATATATGGCAACTCCTCCTTTCTCCATATTTTCTCTCATTACATGTGCAGAGAGCTTATAACCACTTACATTTACCTTATCCATATCAGTAACAATGTGATGCTCAGACAGGCATAGTATATCTAGTTCATTCTCAGCTTCTAAATCTTCTAAACAAACCTGAAGCTCATCTACTTTATTCTTTAAACTCCCACTATTTTGATGAAATATACTTACATTATTTTTAATTATACTTTTATGAGAACCTTTCCTTATTGTAACATTTGCAGTACTCTCCTGTCTGAGTTTCTCATTGTGCTTAGGCCTAGTTCCTATACCAGTGGTCACATGGTGTTCAGAGAGGCAGATTATGTCAACTGGGTTGGGTGACTTTAATTCATCAATGCAATTACCTAGGACTGAGATACAACTTGGTGGAGATAAAATTTCTGGTGATTGGTGAAAATTTATAATTGATAGCTGTGATTGGTGATCCAATGTGCTAGAATTGTGCTGTTTAATTTCTTTCCTAAACTGAAGATTTGTTTCAATCCTGACCTCTCGTAGAACTTGACATCTTTCTGTCTTACCTATCCTAAAAAAGGTGCTGCTCCAACACCTGTAACCACTGGTATTTTACCATTCATGGCAGTGCCTCCCCCCCTTAAATTTCCTGCTATTATCCCAGCCAGTTTCCCCTTCCCTTTCCTGTTGAGATGTAGGCCGTGCCTGGTATAGTCCCATCTACTGAGATAATCAACAGGAACCACACCAATATGAGCCCCCGCACCCGACCCAAGCAGCCGTTCCAACTCCAAATTAACTCTCCCAACAGAAGAGTTCAAATGAGGCCGGTCATGGCATCTCAGGACAGATACAAATTCAACATTGGTGTGTCTCGATGCCGAAGCAATCTTTACCAGGTCACACTCTATACTGTACCCAGGATCTCTGTCGATGCTGTTCCCTGGCCCTCCCACAATAACCACGGTGTCTTCCCTGGTAAATCCTTTACAGAGTGAACCTAAATCCTCTGTCACCTGATCCAGACTAGCACTTGGTTTGAAAAAATTTGTGACCTGGTATTCTGGTCCTAATTCCTCCTGCAGAAGTTGGCCTACACCTCTGGCATGAGAACTGCCTAACAACAAAACTTTCTTCCTTTTCGATGACTTTCCTACATTCTTTTTCAATTTCCTATTGAAAGTTTGTTGTGTCCTGTCTACACCTACCTCTGCTTGAGGCTCATCAGTTTCTAACTGAAGCAACAGGTCAAACTTATTGAAGGTTCTGCAAAAACTATCCAACTAAACCCAATCCAAAATACAACTGATAGACCGCAACATAAATATGCCGAAACATGTCTGGGCAAGAAAAATAACGGAAGAAGATTATGTGGTTCACATCAACAGGAGGAACCCAATTTACGTAACTCACAGTGATAGATGTAAGTGCGTATGATGTGTGTGTCACAACCTGTTTCTGCATGTAGCACACAGAGCTCGATGAAAACGAATTAGAACGGTCCTACATGTGGTTTAGTTCAACTAAGGTATGTTGTCAAAAACAGTAAATGTAACTGAGTTAGAGCATGCGTTTTTACCATGTCATCTGTCAGAGAATCAAATTCTGTCCGAATGATTAAAGAAAACACACCTGAAAAAAGAGACCGAAACGTATTGCTTTCGAATAATCGTCGATACTGAAATTAAGTTAATGTTTCTGTCTACTGTAACAGATTACAGGGTATCATTTATGTTTTCTTGCATTCGCAACTCACGAAAGTGTAGCCAATAGTTGTACTTCAAAATGTGATATCGCAAAATTATACGTTGAGGTTGGATGCACTGCCTGACAAATGTGGAAAATCGAAATGTCTGATCTGCGAACGAAAGAGATGTTAAGGATGTGAGGGTGTTGGTTTATAGCGACAGTAAGTGCTTTGAGACATTTGTTTGTCAAAATATATACTATGTTGAGTGAAAGTGTAAGGCTTACGGCACTCGTCAACACATGGTGCTACTGCTAATCGTGTAATTCTTGTGTAGCTTTCTATAATGCTTGTGGGCGTTGTTCAGTTAGCGTGAATTAGAGGTGTTAAGTGATGTTTATGATGCTAACGAGTAATAAATCATTAAGCTAGATCACGTCGCAGCTTAGATTTTTACTCGTGGCCTAATTTAAAAAGAAAAAAGCGCTATCATAGCTAGAACGCCAACTAGCGACCGAGTTTCTCGAAAAGTTCCAGGCAAGTTTTGTTTTTGTTTTCTTTTTATTGTGACAGGAGTGCAGATCGTCTGCAGCTGTTGCTGGTACAGCACATTGTTTACAGACCTAGAGCTCTTCGTTAAGCGTAGTGAAATATAACTGCTTGCGATATTATGTGTGACGCTGTAGTTAAAATGTAGGTCGGCGTTTCTGTGTAATACAAGTACCTTGCAGATGATGTTGATATTTACGCTGACGGTTCATTGGCCAATAGTGTAGATATTTTACCAGTTACTCTCCGACTTGAGTGCATTCGAATTAATCATAGCATAAGGATTAATGAAATAGAGTTGGGCGTTCATTTCTTGATTGGTTTGAGTTGTGGACGATAATTTTTGTCTGTTAACGGACTGTTGAAAACATTTTTTGTGAATTGCAGTGCGGTATGTTTCCTTCGTAGCAGTTAGTGTACTGTAAATTTGACTAGTAATTATTCATTCATATTTTGCCATTATATTTTACAATAGATTGTTTAAATATGTGGCCTACTCCTATAACACTGATACATTGAACAGTCATGATGTAATGAAGTCCCTTTCTACTTATGAGCTAGATGTTATGTATTTCAAAAAATCATCATCATTTTTGTTACAATGTATAGGAACACTGGCCTGTTTAATGTTTCGTTATTTGAGTTCAGTTTCTGCTATATTGTGTTAGATTCAAGGGATTATACGATGAGTCATACTTAATGCACTTAATAGATGTATTTTGTAGGCTAGTTGTTAGTAATTAGCCAGAAATAGGCTTCTAGCATTTCATATGATGGAGCTTATATCACAAAGTGTTGATTGTGCTGTGCTTTTATATGCCATAATCAGGGGGTTTTGTTATAAATATTTTAATTTCAGGCTCTGAAGTGGTGTATTTTATGTTTAAAAACTACGGATATCTCATACTCTGCCAAGATTTGGGGAACGGTAAATAAAGGAATGTATCAGGGACGCTAATGTCCTTAAAGAGTAGCTCAGCATCCCACACATCACTACACTGATTAGAGCAGTTAGGAATGTAGAACAATGCTTTATTGTGGTTAACAGTCTTCTAGATGGCATTGTAAGAGGAGTATAACACTGGACCCAACAGTTCATCCAAATTTGGGTTTCCGAGGTTTTCCTTAAGTGAATCGGGCAAATGCCAGACGATTCCTTTGGACATACTTGATTTCCTTCGGCATCATTGCCCTATCCAGGCTTGCCCCCCCCCCCCCCCCCTCTCTCTCTCTCTCTCTCTCTCTCTCTCTCTCTCTCTCTCTCTCTCTCTCTCTCTCTCTCTCTCCCTCCCTCTCTCTCCCCCCCCCCCCTTCTCTCTCATGTGACCTTTTCACTGATGGGATGTTAAATTATTCTTCTATTTACTTATGTCATTTTGTTTTCAGGTTTCTTTAGGTTCGTGCTCATGGGGTATCCCTTTGCCTGATGACATGGTGTCATTGTGAGTGTGATAAGACCTTTGTTATATTGAATACTTTGTAATTTGTGGTTAGAGAAATAAAGAATGTGTACAGTGAGTGGGTAATAATTGTTGACACGTCCAACTACTGCAATAGAAAGAAGATTAAAGGGAATTTACAGTTAATGGGAAAGAAACATTGTGCTGTGCACACTTCTGTGTTCTGGAAGTACTAGACCTAAAAGTAGAATATCCTGAAAAACAGATTCCTGTACATAAGTGGAAATATGCTGAGTAATCTAGCTTCTTCATTTTTAACTCACCTATGGCAGAAGTCATCATCATCAGGATTTCCTTCCAGTGAGCCGGGTAGGAAATTTGTAAATGATATGCCTCCATTGGTTTTTGTCCTGGTATAGCTTTTCCCTCTCCACTACATCCCATGTTACTCCTTTCCTATTGAGATCCTCCTTAACCTGGTCTGTACATCTCTTTCTAGGCCATCCAATTGGTCTTCTTCCTGGTACCTCAATCTCCAAATACTGGCGTGGAGTTCGAGTCGGGTGCATTCGCTTCACATGACCAAACCACATCAATCTCAAAGCACTCATTCTCTCCTCTGTAGTCAATGTCACCTGCAGGTCTCTCCTTACATAAATCATTCCTGACTCTGTCTCTCCTAGTTTTTCGTAGAGCTGACCTAAGGAACTTCATTTCACATACTTGTATTTGACTCTCTTCTCTCTTATTTATGACACAGGCCTCTTGACTATACATCATGGTTGGAAGGAGATAAGTTTTATACATGATCTGTTTGGCTCTTTGAGGGACTTCCTTGTCCCACATTAGATTTCATACTTGGTGGAAGAAGCTAGCTCCTTTTGTTATTCTGTTTAAGACTTCTAGTTGGGAATTTCCATCACGTGATATGATGCTATCCAGATAATGGAAGCTTTTCACACATTCAACCTTCTCCCCCTCCAGTATGATGTGACAAGGTGTGGGTGTCCTGCTCATCTTCATTACTACTGTCTTGTTCCTACTCATCGTTAACTTGAATTTTTTAAATTTTGTGTTTCAATAATCTAGTCTTCTCTGACTCTCCACTTCCGTCTCTCCCCAAATGGCAATGTCATTAGCAAAAACAAAAGCATTGAGATCTTCATTTTCTTCTTCCTTGATTTCTTTCATGATTCTGTCTATAAGTGTAATGAAGAGTAAAGGGGAGAGCGAACTGCCTAACTAAACAGCTCTCTTTGTCTTAAACCATTTTGATCTTCCACCTCCTACTTGTACACTGCTCTCACAACTATCGTACAGTGTCTGGACTTTTTTAATTAATGAATCACGAGCATTGTTTTCTCAAGCATTTCTGTATTTTATCCCTTGGTACACTGTCATGCTTTTTCCAAATCCACGAATACTACTATCAAGTCCTTTCCTTTTTCCCAGTATTTCTCCATCAACTGACTGAGGGAGAAAATGAGATCTATTGTTCCCCTATTACTTCTGAACCCGTGCTGTTGTTCCTCTAATTGGTGTTCTAGAATTTCCCGCAATCTGTTTTTCTATTACCTTTTCCATTATCTTAAGGCAGTGTGATAGCAGTGTGATTCCTCAGTAGTTGGTGCATTTCTTCCTACTACCTTTCTTGAACAATGGTATTATAATTCCTTTTTTCCATTCATTCGACACTTTGTTTTCTTTCCATATCACCCCCAGTACCTGGTGTAACCATTGTATTCCATGGATTCCTGTGGCTTTAATCATATCTGCTGTCAGCTCATCTACTCCAGCCACCTTCCCATTATTTATCTGTTTCAGGGAATTCTCAGTTTCTAACCAAGAGATTGGATCCTGCTTTTCCTCTAATTCAATGACTTCGGTGTCAGTTTCTTGTGCATCTTCCCCATTCAGTAAGATTTCAAAATAATTCTTCGTCTTTTCTCTGATACCATCCATGTCCCTGATAATATCCCCATCGTCTGTTTCAATCGCTTTTATGTCTTCTCTATCAGATCTTTTACTTTTCAATAATTCATATAGCAGTTTCTGGTTCCCTTTGCTATCCTGCTCTAGTTTCTAGGTGAATATTTCCCAAGTCTTCTTCTTTTCTTCTTTCACAATTGTCTTTGCTTGGCATTTCTTTTGTCAGTATTCCTTCTCGAGTGTTGTCGCCTAGTATTCATCTTTTGGTACCAGCCCCTGGTTCTGATTTCTTTTTTCAAACTCCATGTTTTTCTTTTCTTTTTTAAAATTGCATCTTCTATTTTATTGTTCCACCAACTGATTTCTTTGTCTCTCACTTTACCCTTTGTTTTGCCATGTATCTGCACAGCACTGTTAACTATTGATGTTTTAAACAGGTTCCACTCTTCCTATACACCACCCCTCTCAGTGTTTGGCATTTTTTTTGCTACTAGATTTTGGAAACTTTTCTTATTTTCTTCTTCTTTCAACTTCCACTCCTGAATTTTTGGCATTCTTTGTACAGCATTCAAACTTTTCATCTTATAATTCAGATCAGCCACTTGTAACCTGTAGTTACTATCCCATTGCTCACTTGGTATGACTTTAGTGTCCCTTACTTTTCCTCCAGTTAATTTGTCTGTTAATATATAGTCTATAACTGTCTTAGAGTTGTCATCCCAGCCATATCTAGTAATCTTATGGCTATCTTGTTTCTTGAAGAATGCATTCTTCACTAAAAGATGATCCTTTATGCACAGATTTAGAATTTATTCACCCTCAACATTTCTTCTTCCGTATCCAAAAGGGCCCATCACCTCCTCATATCCATTTATATCCATGCTGATCTGAGCATTCAGATCCCCAATTATCATAATGTTATCTTCTCTTACTAGGTCTTCTAGTTCTTCAAGGAATTCCATTTTTTCTTCCTCATTGCACCCTTGCTGAGGTGTGTACACTTGAAGTATAGGAAAACTATTCTTTCCTAAGTTCACTCTTGCTCTAATTATCCTTTCACTTACTAAGCTCACATCTGTAACTGAGTCAGTGTCTTTGTGAAACACAAACCCCACTCAATTTTTGCCTCTTTATTGTGTACCCACCTCTCAGCAATTTAGAGTTTTTTCCCTTCCACTTGGTCTCACTCAATCCAAGGATATGAATCTCTCTCCTCTCCATCATGTCTACAATCTCTTCAGTCTTTCCTGTCAAGGTTATTACGTTTAATGTTCCCATTCTCAACTTGTTTTTGTCTTTTTGTTGGGTTCTAGTTTCTGCTCTTGTTTAGTGTATCTTCTTACATTCCTTGGTTTTTCTTCAGGCTGTGAAGAACTGTCATTCATTCCAGGGGAACAATAAGTGCTGTCTACATTAGATATTTTTAATCCAAGGCTCGTTCTTTGATTGAAAGCAATGACAACTTTTTCTCAGCCTAACACATCCGAGGATTTTCTTTCATGGTTTACTCCCTCAGCCTTTGGAGATCCCTCTTCACCACAAGGCAGTGGTTCCACTCCTCATTTAGGTCTATCCTTAGGAGGGGAAAGGGTGCCTCCTCTACCAGCTGCACCGTAGCTGCCATTAAGGACTTCGCCATATCCCTGGAAAGGGTTTGATAATGGTAAGGAAAAAGGAGAGGTTTAGAATAGGATAGGATATGATAGGAGACATGCTAATGATAGGTCATATATTCTGCAAATATAGCTGAAACTAAAAAAATCGTAGGATACATGTTTCCTATTAAGGTTGTGATACATTTGTAGTTCTAAAAACTTAACATTATGTGCTTCATCTTGTGCACTCTGTGTGTATGACTGGAGGTTGAATACATCATGTTGAATGCATTGGGGGAACAGGGTGCAAATAACTACATATTGTGGCACATGTTGGAATGAACTATGCGTGCCACTGAGCTCGAAGGTCATATTTGGATCATTCCTGTAGTAAAAATTGAGAAGATGGGCCTTGCTTGCTGAATTACAGTAAAGCACACAATCTGCAGCATTGTCACCAATACTAATTGTGGTCCCCTGGTTCTGAGTTAGGTGTCTGGCTTGAACCAGAGACTTCCTAAATATGCACAAGATGTTGAGAACTGTAGTCCTCTGCTACATGCACCAGTGGTGCACTACGTATTACATGCTGCTAACCAAATAGCTGCCTGTGGGTGGGGTGCACACACTTTTTTTTTAATCTTCTGTAGATGGGGCAACTCCCTCCCCCACGCCATGGTGGGGTGGGTTGTATGCGCAACCACAATGAACGAGTATATGTGGAGCGTCCAGACTAACCCATGGTTCCTGAAGAGGGGCAGTAGTCATTTTAGTAGTTGTTGGGGCAACAGTCTGTATGATTGACTGATCTGGCTTTGTAACAGTTGACAATATGGTGGTTCACAGCTGTACTGGATGGTTTGAACTGAGGTAAAGTAGCAGTTTGGCTCTGCTGAACAGAGTGAACAGTCTAATGATTACAGAATATGGATTGAGAATAATAATAAAAAAAAAGAAAGAAAAAGAAAACACGAGAGTTATGAGAAGTAGCAGAAATGAGAGCAGCGAGAGACTTCACATCAGGATTGATAATCACAGAGTAGATGAAGTTAAGAAATTCTGCTTCCTGGGCAGCAAAATGACCCATGACGGGTAGAGCAAGGAGGACATCAAAAGTAGACTAGTACTGGCAAAAAGGCATTCCTGGCCAAGAGCAGTCTACATAGGCCTTAATTTGAGAAAGGAATTTCTGCGCTGGCCGCGGTGGTCTAGCGGTTCAGGCGCTCAGTCCGGAACCGCGGGACTGCTACGGTCGCAGGTTCGAATCCTGCCTCGGGCATGGATGTGTGTGATGTCCTTAGGTTAGTTAGGTTTAAGTAGTTCTAAGTTCTAGGGGACTGATGACCACAGATGTTAAGTCCCATAGTGCTCAGAGCCATTTGAACCATTTTTGAATTTCTGCGAATCTTCATTCGGAGCACAACATTATATGGTAGTGAAATGTAGACGATAGGAAAACTGGAATAGAAGATAATTGAAGCATTTGAGATGTGGTACTACAGAAGAATGTTGATAATTAGGTGGAGTGATAAGGTAAGGAGTGGGGCAGTTCTCTGCAGAATTGGCGAGGAAAGGGATATATGGAAAATACTGACAAGAAGAAGAGAGAGGATGATAGGACATCAGTTAAGACATCAGGGAATAACTTCCATTGTACTAGACAGAGCTGTAGAGAGTAAAAGCTGCAGAGGAAGACAGAGATTGGAATAAATCCAGCAAATAATTGAGGATGTGTGTTGTAAGTGCTACTCTGAGATGATGAGGTTGGCACAGGAGAGAAATTTGTAGGGAGCTGCATCAAACCAGTCAGAAGACTGATCATAAAAAAGGAAAAATATTGTTTCCCCTTCATATCTCTGGCAGGAACTATTCAGGAGGATGTCATCATCAGGAAGAACAAAACTGACATTCTACAGGTCATAATGAGGAATGATAGATCCCTGAATCGGGTAGGTAAGTTAGAGTTTAAAAAGGGAAACCAGTAAATTGAAGTTGGACATAATGGGAATTAGTGAAGTCTGGTGTCACTAAGAGGGTAATGCAGATAAGTCTAATGAAGATAAGATAATGGGAATGCCAGTAAGCTTTTATGAACAGCATAGTGAAAGTGTTAGTGTAGCCAAAATAAACAAGAAGCCAATGCTAACCACAGCAGTACTGCCAACTAGCTCTGTAGATGATGATAAGATAGAAAGAATGTATGATGTAAAATAAATTATTCAGATATTTAACTATACAAACATTTAAATGTAATGGGGGACTGGAAGTCAGTAGTAGGAAAAGGAAGATAAAGGAACATAGTAGGAGACCATCAGCTAGGGTAAAGGTATGAAAGAGGAAGCTACCTGGTAAAATTTTGCACAGAGCATAATTTAATCATCACTAATACTTAGTCTAAAAATCATGAAAGACCCATGAAGACTGAACAGGCATCCCACCTAATCTCCAGATTTGAAGATGATGATGATGTTGAAGAAATTTGATATTGGGCAGTTATTTGTATTTACAAAACTTCTCAAATATTTTAATGATTATAGTTTGAAATTGTCCATTTGTAAAACTGATTTGAAAAGGGGAACTGAAACATTGGGACCATTTGTTTAATAGGATATTGGTCTCCTTTAGATGGTAATGAAGCAGTCTTTCTGCATGACATGGCTTGGTGGGTATCCAGAAGTTCAGTTCACAAAATTCCATTAAATTAATGGATGTCGAGTTGGTGCTTGATAGTGCCCCAGGTGTGTTCTACTGGGTTCAGATACGGTGAATAAGGTGTCAAAGACTTCTACGTGAGTTTACTGTCGTGTTCACCAAACCACTGCAGCATGATTATGGCTTTATGACACTGACAATTACTCTGCCGGAAGATGTCATGATCTTCAAGAGGATGCAAGTTGTCTGCAATAACGGTCGCATAGTCCACAGTTGTCGTGGGGCCTTGGATTACTATCACAGGTACCATGGAGGCCAAGGTGAATGTACCTCATAGCATGAGGATATTATTCACCTGCAAGGCCTGATGCTGATTATTCAAACCTACTTAGTCTTATCGGCACATTTAACATGTGCTATTGCTGCTTAGAGTGATCCTTGCTGAGTGAGGATATCAAGCTGGTTTGTCTTTGGAGCTGAGCTTATCGTAGTCAGTCCTGAAACTTGAGCTCTTGTTGGCTGCTTCAGGGTCACTCTCATGACACTATTGTTTAGAGAAGCATTAACCATTTACACAGTGTCTCACACACCATACATCTATATCAATAACTGCATTCACATTCATATTCTGCAAGCCACCATGAATGCTTGGCAGAGGGTACTTCATATTGCACCATATATTAAAGTTTATTTCCATTACACTCACATATGGAATGCTTAAAAACCTGTGTGCAATCTGCAGTTTGTTTAATGTTGTCTTCATGTTTCCTGGAAGGATGATACATAGAGGGCTGTAGTATATCCCTCACTTAATTCTGGGCCCGCATCTCGTGGTCGTGCGGTAGCGTTCTCGCTTCCCACGCCCGGGTTCGATTCCCGGCGGGGTCAGGGATTTTCTCTGCCTCGTGATGGCTGGGTGTTGTGTGCTGTCCTTAGGTTAGTTACGTTTAAGTAGTTCTAAGTTCTAGGGGACTGATGACCAGAGATGTTAAGTCCCATAGTGCTCAGAGCCATTTGAACCATTTGAACCACTCAATTCTGGTACTCAAAATTTTTTAACTGGTTTGTGGGTAGATATTTTGGGCGAGTCTTCAAGCCTCTGCCAGCTTAGGTTTTGTCTGCATTCCCTGGATCTTTCTTGTAACAAACAAATGTCGTCTCTGGGGTTGCCCTTCTTTGAATATGATTGGTATCTTGAGCATTAATGTAGGATTGGTCGCATGAATGTTTTGTAAGCAACCTCCTTTGTAGAGTGACTGCATTTTCCCAGTATCCTACCAAAATAACCACATTGCACAGACAGTGATGTTTGTTGTGAGCTTATGAGATAATTTCAAGAGAGTATTTAAAGTGACAGTTTTAAACAGGAACTTACTGCAACCATTTTTTGACGCTAATCTATTTTGGACCAGAGGCATCATCACAACTGCTTCATGGTGGATAATATTAGGATTTAATAGTACTTGGATTTAATGTTTGGTAATTATTTCCTGTCTTTCACATAGTTTATTGTTTGATACTTTTTGATAAAATATTAGTACAAAAATCTTAAAATAGCAGATGTAATACTTGAAGTAGATGTGGATAAAAACTGAGAAAATAATACCACAGTGAGTATTCCTACCAGTCACTCTTTCTAGAGAAATTGCGTTAGTAAGACTGCAGGCCGAATTGTCTTATGTTTAACTGTGGTGATACGTAAATTAGAAGAGTAGTTCTTACAGCCATGCCTCCTTTCTCCGTATTAATAACCGCATTTTTGGTGTGAGCAAATCCCTATTATTGTCATCAGATGATGCAGAGAGTATAATTTTTGCTTCATCGAACCTATACAACTGTCGTCAGATGATTCAGAGAATATAATTTTTGCTTCATATACTGCAAGTAATCCAGTCAGCTAGTGATGTGAACAGCCTTGGGGTGAATGTTCCGAGTGAGGTGCCTGTGCGACGCAGTGATGTGCCGCCAGCAGGAGTGCAGCATCAGTGTAACAAGGCTTCTGATGAGCAGCGAAATGTGGTGTGCGAACAGTGAGGTGCTGGCAGCAAGACTGTAGCACATATCTACTGTAACACTTCCCCCACCTGCCTGTGTCTGTGACGTGCTGCATGTTTGAGCAGCTGTTTGCCTATATAACGGTGTATCCAGATACAACCATCAACATCATGTAACAAGAAGCTTGATTCTTTCGACCATTTGACACGTTTCCATTCATTTGTGGTCCAGTCGAAATGAACCTGTGCCCACTGCAGGTGTAACTGATGATATGGATCATCTTAAGACAAGATAGGGGTTGTCTGCTGCGAAGCAGCATGTTCAGCAATGTGCACTCGACGGTGTGTTCCAAAACCTTGTGCATGCATCAGCATTGCATGCTGTCATCAGATCTGCCACAGATTGCTGCCTATCCTGCTTTATGGAGTGGACAGGCCTCCAAACTTCATGTTCTGTGAGGAGGTATGGATGTCCAAAACCACCTCTCTTACTTGTGGTTCACTGTGCTTCAGTCACTTTCCACAGGTGCTTTGACATTTCTGAGATACTTGTTCCCGAGCACTGGACCATATTAATCTGCCCATTGTCATGGTCACTTGAGTTAGTTGATTTCCCCATTTGCAGCCCATATCATCACTAGAATAATTCCCCATTTGCCTCTGCTCCTCTTATGGACTTTCCTTAACTGTATCACCTACCCACCATGCCATCAGCCAGCAGTCAATCTTGCAGTGACAGTGATCATATTGTAATTGTTGGCTCATCAGTGTAATTTCTTAAAAGTAAGCTTCTGTTACAAAATAAAAAATGTCTTTATTTCATGCATTTTCCAGGTATCTATGATACAGAATGACATATTGAAATAAAAAAAAAGTCAGAAAATGCAGCAGTTGATGAAAACGATTCGGGTGCTGGAGTGATCCTTCTGACAGTAGGCCCCTCATTTGTAGGTAATGAAAAGTTTGTCTGTTAAAATATAATAATAATTGGTTTACCATGAACCATGTGTTGCTATTTTCAAACATCTCATTAGCTGCCTCTTCAGTGATACGACTGATATTACTTTTTATTCCTGTATTTTTATGATCTGCCACAAGGACTAAATATGCGCCTTCTGAGAATGTAAGTGGAAGATGGTTTTTATGTCTCGGAGACAAATTAGTTTCTCAGTGAAACAGGTAAAATTCACAAGACCTTCCACAAATCTTTTCTGTACCAGAAAAATGTAACTCGTCCAATCACTATCTTGATTGTGTCAGTGTTTCTATCCTAAAGTTAATTAAGTCTGTTAAAAATGATATAAACACCTTACCAAGTGTGGATCCAATTTACATGGACAATTTTTGGACTACAGATCCAGAGGTTCAAGATTCAATTCCCAATCACTTCTGGTATTTTCCGTATCATTTATCACTTCTCTCACCTCTGGCATTGATTTGTGCATGTGAAAAATGCCAAGCTGTAACATGGTTGTGAGCCCAAGCTAAACTCTAAACCTCCCCTTCAACTGACTGGGCAAGTAAGTTCAAAGATTGGAGGAAGGAACCTTCAAGCTGACAGCTTTATCTTACTCTAAAGATTGGCTGAAGTTTTGGCAAAGTAGATTATTTATACCCAGTTGGAGATCATTTAGCCACAGCTTCAATGGAAAGTAAGATACCAGTTAATTTGTTACTCCCATTGGTGTCAATGGACAAGTCCTCCTCCTCCTCCTCCTCCTCCTCCTCCTGCTGCTGCTGCTGAACACAATGGTCTTTCCTCTCAGTAGTGTCACATGGCTGCCTGATCCCGATCTTCTTGTGACCCTACGTTCTCTTGAGCACTGTTGCCAGGAATCATCTACAGTGACTACATTCTTGCCAAGCATTTCTGTGGTACCACAGAAGGAACATTCAGCTGATAGCACTATTACATGACCTTGTTCAAACTCGATGAGGTGTTGATAATGGCATCTTTGTCACCTTAAAGGTATCTTGACTGACAGCAACTCACCATGTCAAATCTCAAAGGTAGCCAATGCTCATGGTGGTTACAGTGTGTATTCAAAGCAAATCTGATTTGCTGCTTCACAGTAGCACTACCAGAATCACTCTTACGTGACTTGTGCAAAATTTGCATAGATATCATCTTTCAGATGTAGAAACATGCCTGTCAACTTTTGTTTATGTTGGACAACTTAATCCAGACTTTTTATAAACTGGGCTTTCGTCACATGCATTGATGTCATTCTTCAATCTACTTTGTGAGTGACTTTTGATTTCCATCTTGGATGATATGTGCAAGGCATGAAAGATCTGTTTTTCAGTGATAGCAACTAGCAAGGCATTCAAAGCTAGCAGTTTTTGTTTTCATTCTTTGTTAATTCATTTGAAAGATTTTCCCCAAGTGAGGTGACTCATTGGTATTGGTTATAGGAATATCAGCATTTAATGTCCCATTAAGGACATGATCATTAGATATGAAGCCTAAGATTGGGTAAAATGGGGATGGATATAGACTATGACATTTTTAGTGTTGATATCCAGACACTTGCCTGAATAAGTTTAAAGAAATCCTAAAACTGGATGGCCAGGTGCAAGTTTGAACTCTGTTCCTTCCAAACACTAGTCTAGTGCCTTAGAAATGAGCCATCCCACTTGGGATGTATTAAGACACAAGACGTGCATGTGGGAGTGATGGACTTCAAATCGCTGCCCGGCCATCTTGAGTAGATTGTTTTGCATTGTTATCATAATTAACTGCAAGCAAATGGCATAATGATTTTTTCACTAAATTATAGTTTGGCTCTTCCTTGGTTGAGTGACGGAATTCTTGGTTGATCCATTCTCTTGTTCATTGCCAGTGAAGTGACCCACCTCTCTCTCTCTCTCTCTCTCTCTCTCTCTCTCTCTCTGTGTGTGTGTGTGTGTGTGTGTGTGTGTGTGTGTGTGTGTGTGTAAAACACTAAACTTTAACCTTATTTACTTTCCGTTTTCCCTGAAGTTTCAACAGAAGTACTTGGCATATCTATGAGTCAGCAATAATATCAGATTATCAGATAGCTGATTCTTTTCTTGCAATGTACAAAAGCACTCTGCAAGCATATGTATAGTCTGTCGCTGAACTGAAGAGCGAGCGAGTCCCCACTCTGCCAACCCGGCTACGTCACAAGGCGCTTCTACAGGCTGTTTCACAGCGTGGTACCAGCACTGCCGCGGCGCGCGCTTCAAATATGTGACGAAGCTGTGTACAGATACGTCTCGGCTGCGTTCATTTTCAGGCAAATGCGTTAAGACCATTAAAAAAAAAAAAAAAAAAAAAAAAAAAAAAAAAAAAAAAAAAACTATAGCTTCTTCCGAAACACAACATTATAGAGTAAATAATATTAACATAAGAACGGAAGTCAGGATTCTACTACAAACATAGAACCAAATGCCTGTTTATGTGAATGTATGTTCCTCTATTACTATTTGTAAAACGAACCCCATATAATGCAATCAGTCTGTAGAATATTAGGCTTGTTCTTATTTTGTGTTTCTACTAAAAGGTAGAAGTTTTCTTTGAAGAGCGTCATTGAAACTTAACAATTCTTGCAACACGAAGTGTGTTTAAAAAGTAAGCAGAAGTTTATAATTTTGTGTGTTGTATTAGCCCAATTTGCACTACTTTTTTGTCACTGTCTTCATAAACATGCCTCAAAAGTATGTGTTCAATGTTATGCATGTTGGGTATTTACTCTGTTGTCAGCGGTCAGAAAGGTTACACGTGTTTTGGTAGCATCAATGATTATTTGTTTTGTATAAAAATAAATTAGAGAATGTGTATTAAATTTTGTTAGAAGAATGGAATAAAGTGTATGAAATTTTTAGAAATGGTAATATTGCTTTTGGTGAGCCTGTTATGAGTAAACCAAGGGCAGACAAGTGGTATAAACATTTCAAAGCAGGCCTTAAAGGACAGTGGTTTTACAAGCATGGATGAGATTAAAAATGCACAGTTAAGAGACTATAAACTATCCTGAAGAAACATTTCCTAAAGTGTTTCGGGAACTGGAAAAATCACTGGCATAAGTGTATAGTATGCAATGGGGAATATTTTGAAGAGGATGACATTGCTGTAGATTAAAAAATAAAAAAATAAAAATTAATATGTGAACGCACCTCGTATGTCAAGCTTTTTGCTTATTAGTCCAGAATCTGTGTACATGTTTCGAAGGAAATTTTAGCAGTGTTTAGAAAAGCTATTGCCTACATGTTTTAAGCTATATGTCTTAGAATCAGGTCAATAGCGACCGAGATAGAGATTTAGTGTTCCATAAGCATCAAAGGTTTTACGTGATTTTGAAACTGTCTGTAACGATGGGTTTCCTCCCAAAATTATTAGTTTTCCTTCTTGGTGATTCCAGTAAACCATGTGGCTTATGTTTCCATTCCTTACTTATGCATCCTATTACGTGAGGCTGACGTTTGCATAAATTGCAGCCCTTTGATTGGGACTGGTAATATTAGCCAACAGTTCTTTTTCGGTCGCCTATTTAATACACGCTGTAATAACATTAGAGACGATCGGACGCTCGTTACTCCCCAAATATCTCCTCTTCTTCGTATTCTGCACATTGTCTTGCAATGCTAGACGATTATCCATCACTTCCAGATATCGAAGTACAAAGTTAACTCACTGACACTGGCAACTAAGATCCCACGAACAGAAACGACGTATATCACTGCACACCGATCTACACTGCTAGACATATAACGGGCAACAGATTTTGGGTGCCCCTGTAGGCTGGTGCCAGCGTTCTTCCAGGAAAGGCCACTTCCCCCACCAAAAGTGCTGCTCACTCTTTAGTTTACAGACAGACTATACACACCTCAGTAACGGTATTTGTTACTATTACGTGTTAAGTCCCTCAAATTTTCTTGTTTTTCATAAAGAAATTACTCTTTGTATACCCTAATCTTCTTCACTATATATTCAAAGATTAACAATATTGCATGACAGCTTTGTTTGAGTGTTTGAGATCAAATTTTCAGGTATGCTACAGATCTATCCCAGAATTTTCCATATAAATTGTGGAAGAATGTCTGTGTGCTGTTTTGTCATTACCCTAAACTGTTTGCCCAGTGGATATTTAATTTATACCGAGAAATGTGCTCTCTTTGCAACTTACTCTGTGTGAAACTGAAAGGAATTTTATCAGCACTTGATGTTTGATTTTTCATCATTTTATTTGCATTTGAACAAAATGATTCCTCATTTTATCATCATCCATTTCAGAATTCTGTGATGGTTATGTGAAGTCATGTGCCATCTGAACTGGGATGTCTTAATTTACAGTAGGGTCATCAGAGAAAAGCATATTGCAGGAGAGAACAAAGCACTACACACAAATATAGCTGTCTTTGTGTCTGCTACAGCATTTTCATAACAGCTAGTACTAAATGGAAATTTAATTATTTGGGAATTTGTTGTAGATTGGTACCAAAACTTACAGTTGCGCACAATGTTTCCACTGTAACTTTGCACATTTTAGTGGGCTTGCTGGGATTGGAAGAATCCTTGGAAGTTGGCAACTACTAGCTAGTATTGCCTTATTTGTGGGGAATGGCAAACTTGGCCATCAAACAGTGCTCTTTGTGGTGATATTGTGGTAGCCACTGAGCTCCACCAGCTGTATAATGTTTATTTTATTCGTTTCTTATTCAATTTCGGAAAACTATTTAGTCCGTCATTCTGCTTCTGTACAAGCACATAACACAGGTATATGCAGCACTGCGAGAGGGAGCCAGGGTCTTTTCAGCTCTTCGACACTCCTCTCCCTGTGCCAGACTGTGCCCAGTGAGGCTCCCTTTCTACTCTTCTAAAAGTGTCATGTCACAATGGGGGCACTGCATTTGGGGAAGTAGTGTCATTCCATTCTCAATGGGTCTGCAGTGAGGGATCTTGTTGGATTTTTTAATTGTACATTTTTTATTTATATGTTAGTATGAAAATACTGAGTTGCACTGCGGTTCAGAATTCACAATACACTATAAGATCCCCAATGGGAACATACCTGATAAAGCACTGTGATTTCCAAGCCAGCCTCAATGACGTTTACCGTTAGTTTTCTTTCAGTTATTACAGCTTTTTATCCTGGTATGTGTTCTTCTTGCTTTAAGCACGGGTTATTGTAAAGACCTTCAGTTGTGGTTTGTTGCATGCAATCATGTTCTGTAATAAGTGTTAATTAATTAGTTAGGTGGTAGGTTAGTTGGTGCATTCCATATTTTGTAGATCAGTACATTCCATATTTTGTAGATCATGATCACAATAAGTGTTATGATGTGGAACATATCAGTTGAATGAAAGATTTCACATGTATATTTATATAGCCTCATGCTGCCGTTGACAAGTTTGTAATTGACTGCTTATTTCTATTCAACAATTTGTGTGTGGCAATATGAGGAGTTGTTAAGGAGAAATGACTCTTAATCAATATTGGAAAACATTCTTCTGTGTATCACACATTTTATTTCCATTGGAATATCTTTAAATAGTTTTATAGCTGTGCTTCACTCCTTCCTGTGTCTATGTTGGGTTCATTAGAGATGATTAGAGATGATTTTTCCTTCTAGTATTGTATATATGAATATGTCTAACTGTAATGAGTTGTTAACAATAAATTTCATCAAGTGACTGAATGAAATGTGAGGCTGTGATCAATATTCCAAATTGCTTAAACAGATGCCTGCAAGATGCACTGTCGTAAAGTGTTGTGTAGAGGCAACATACTCCTTATCTCTTTCAAAATAAGTATATGGCCTAGCAGAAACTGTGAAATTAAGTCTGTGTTGTATAACTGTATGCTAAATCAGTGGACACATTATTTAATACTTTTATAATTTCATAATTTTCTCGTTCTGGTGCTAAAATTGTGTTGATTGTAAATAGCAAATTTTAATTTAGGCTGCTTGATGCATTAAAAACAGCCACTTCTATAAACAGTATTAGGCATGAGAAAGAATGCATTTGAAAAAATGTTGTTAATGATGGACAATAATAGTGAGTCTCCTCCATCCTTTTTTATTTGCCCAGTTGACCTGACTGAGCAAGGTGGGAGGAAAAGGGGTGGTTGAGACACAGGGGAAGGGGGGGGGGGAATCAAATTTCTGCCCAACCATGTGGATGTAGGTTTTTCCATTATTTCCCAAAATCACTTGGATAAAATGCTGAGCCATTTCTGCCAGTACTCACACAAGGTTTCCCTTCCCTATACCCTCCTCCTCCTCCTCCTCTTCCTACTATATCTCTGATGATGCCAGTATTAAAAAGACATGAAAATCTCACCTTATTTTATTTGTGGTGGCCATTTTGAATCTTTATGGGTCTCTGTTGCAGTGTATCAGACACCTTAGAAGGATAGTGTTGCTATGCATACGTATGTTGGTGCATATGTATGTTGATGCATGCGTATGTCCATGCATACGTATGTTCCAGTGGTGCCCATGTCGAGGGGCAAGGGTGGCTGCAGACCCCACATCTCTCAAAGAAAGGAAAAAATATAGTGTAGCCAGGTGTTTTTCTTTCTAGAAAATGATTTAAAAGTTGGTATTACGTAGGTGTTGAATGGGGTCAAAACTGGAACTTTTTTATGGCTACTTACAAGTTGCCATTCGTCTTCCAAACTGTTGAAAGTACTCCATACCCCCAGGTCTAACCCCGTTCCTGCCTGAAATCTATCATGTTGGTGGCCTTGATATGTTGGATGAAACATTGCCACCCTGTATGATGCTGTAATTATAAGTTTACTTATAAACAATAATAATTATAGTTCTACCAAAGTTTGCATGTGGAAACTATAACCCAATTACATCAGTGATGATATTGGGCAGATGCTAAAAATGATTAGAGGGGTGACTATGAGTAGGGGAGAAGATAGAAATAGAAGGGAGAAAAAAAATTAAAAGCACTGTTTATGACGTAATAAAACAGACTCGAGAGGTAGCATGCCCAAGAGAAAATGAAAAGGAGTGTGTTAAGCTCCCATTACATTACCATTTCATGACCCATAAGTTGCATTTTATAGATGATAAATCTTCTGACCCTGTAAGGCAGTTTCTCTCAGAAAACAGTACCATGTGTGCAGATGAACTGTTACTAGGAGAAATGGAACCTCATCAAATTCATCACTAAGAACATAAGTCTATTGGCCAACACTACATTTCAGTCTATACGCCAGGTGGGAAATATTCCTGTGGAGTTTTACAATATTCCTTTGTCTTAACTGCCCAGTGAGCATGATTTCAATTTGCTTTGTATTCTCCATGTGATTTAACTCTAACTCACCTAAGAGAATATCTGTGGCATATACAAAAGATTCTTCTGAGCTGAAATTGGGTATGTTAACTCCATTTCCTTTTGAAACTTGGATAATCATAAATAGGTCAGTTATACAATGTACTTAGATATTTCATAAAATATTTTTATGTTAGCAGTGAAAATACTATCAGGAAAATTTCATTAATTATTAGCTAAGCAAAATTAGTGCTATACTGAGGCTAGGGGAAATTAGAGTGTTTGAAATGTGCTCAATAATGAGACAGTTCGAAGCATTTTCTGAAACCCTGCATGTGTAAGTATTCCCTGTGAGACATTACAATTCAGCAGTTAATCATCTGAATATTTCTCACAGTGTAACACCTACCAATATTTCCGGTCTCTGCAGATTTTACTATCAGAACATCCTTGCCGGCTTGTCTCTCTTTTTGCAAGAAGCTTGCTTCGCCATATCTGTACTCTACAAATGTAAACGTTACTGTGTCTCTCAAAACTTTCAGTTGATCCTATGCTTCAACTTTCATTCTGTATCAGTATTTGCCTTTTATTCTGCACCAGTTTTTGCTGCTTAATTTATCATGATTCTTAAAACCTATTTTCTCTGCTTTTCTTTCCTGATAACAGAGTAGGGCACAGCATGTCGGCCAATGTTGAAGGTGGTGGGAAGTGGAGCTGAGAGCGAGAGTCATGCCTCATGGCAGGAGAGGCTGCCTCTAGGAAGTCTCTCACTGTAGCATTCCAGAAGAGGCAGGACCTTGAGCTACGTAAGCTGAGAGAGCACCTGCATGAACAGTTGCAGCGAGATATAGCAAGGTGTGTCAACCTTTCCACTTCTTTGTATCTTCACCTAATTTTCAGAAATGTGTGCATTCTGTTTATGAATAATGGTCAGAAGTGGATGTTAACAATATCCATGCTGGAAGAAGAGAATCTACTTAGCAGCTGCTGAAACAGGACTATCTGGAACGAGCTGACACACACAGATGGTGGAATGTCTAACTTTCAAAATTTTCTAACCTTTGAT